>NC_086444.1:1093284903-1093509903 GCF_028390025.1 Pseudophryne corroboree | reverse complement strand
TCCCTTATACGTCACCTGCAGCGCATTCATAATAAGTCAGTGACAAGTTCAAAAACTTTGGGTGACAGCGGAAGCAGTCCACTGACCAGTAAATCCCTTCCTCTTGTAACCAAGCTCACGCAAACCACCCCACCAACTCCCTCAGTGTCAATTTCCTCCTTCCCCAGGAATGCCAATAGTCCTGCAGGCCATGTCACTGGCAATTCTGACGATTCCTCTCCTGCCTGGGATTCCTCCGATGCATCCTTGCGTGTAACGCCTACTGCTGCTGGCGCTGCTGTTGTTGCTGCTGGGAGTCGATGGTCATCCCAGAGGGGAAGTCGGAAGACCACTTGTACTACTTCCAGTAAGCAATTGACTGTCCAACAGTCCTTTGCGAGGAAGATGAAATATCACAGCAGTCATCCTGCTGCAAAGCGGATAACTGAGGCCTTGACAACTATGTTGGTGTTAGACGTGCGTCCGGTATCCGCCGTTAGTTCACAGGGAACTACACAATTTCTTGAGGTAGTGTGCCCCCGTTACCAAATACCATCTAGGTTCCACTTCTCTAGGCAGGCGATACCGAAAATGTACACAGACCTCAGAAAAAGACTCACCAGTGACCTAAAAAATGCAGCTGTACCCAATGTCCACTTAACCACGGACATGTGGACAAGTGGAGCAGGGCAGGGTCATGACTATATGACTGTGACAGCCCACTGGGTAGATGTATGGACTCCCGCCGCAAGAACAGCAGCGGCGGCACCAGTAGCAGCATCTCGCAAACGCCAACTCTTTCCTAGGCAGGCTACGCTTTGTATCACCGCTTTCCAGAATACGCACACAGCTGAAAACCTCTTACGGCAACTGAGGAAGATCATCGCGGAATGGCTTACCCCAATTGGACTCTCCTGTGGATTTGTGGCATCGGACAACGCCAGCAATATTGTGTGTGCATTAAATATGGGCAAATTCCAGCACGTCCCATGTTTTGCACATACCTTGAATTTGGTGGTGCAGAATTTTTTAAAAAACGACAGGGGCGTGCAAGAGATGCTGTCGGTGGCCAGAAGAATTGCGGGACACTTTCGGCGTACAGGCACCACGTACAGAAGACTGGAGCACCACCAAAAACTACTGAACCTGCCCTGCCATCATCTGAAGCAAGAAGTGGTAACGAGGTGGAATTCAACCCTCTATATGCTTCAGAGGTTGGAGGAGCAGCAAAAGGCCATTCAAGCCTATACAATTGAGCACGATATAGGAGGTGGAATGCACCTGTCTCAAGCGCAGTGGAGAATGATTTCAACGTTGTGCAAGGTTCTGATGCCCTTTGAACTTGCCACACGTGAAGTCAGTTCAGACACTGCCAGCCTGAGTCAGGTCATTCCCCTCATCAGGCTTTTGCAGAAGAAGCTGGAGACATTGAAGGAGGAGCTAACACGGAGCGATTCCGCTAGGCATGTGGGACTTGTGGATGGAGCCCTTAATTCGCTTAACAAGGATTCACGGGTGGTCAATCTGTTGAAATCAGAGCACTACATTTTGGCCACCGTGCTCGATCCTAGATTTAAAGCCTACCTTGGATCTCTCTTTCCGGCAGACACAAGTCTGCTGGGGTTGAAAGACCTGCTGGTGAGAAAATTGTCAAGTCAAGCGGAACGCGACCTGTCAACATCTCCTCCTTCACATTCTCCCGCAACTGGGGGTGCGAGGAAAAGGCTCAGAATTCCGAGCCCACCCGCTGGCGGTGATGCAGGGCAGTCTGGAGCGACTGCTGATGCTGACATCTGGTCCGGACTGAAGGACCTGACAACGATTACGGACATGTCGTCTACTGTCACTGCATATGATTCTCTCACCATTGAAAGAATGGTGGAGGATTATATGAGTGACCGCATCCAAGTAGGCACGTCACACAGTCCGTACTTATACTGGCAGGAAAAAGAGGCAATTTGGAGGCCCTTGCACAAACTGGCTTTATTCTACCTAAGTTGCCCTCCCACAAGTGTGTACTCCGAAAGAGTGTTTAGTGCCGCCGCTCACCTTGTCAGCAATCGGCGTACGAGGTTACATCCAGAAAATGTGGAGAAGATGATGTTCATTAAAATGAATTATAATCAATTCCTCCGTGGAGACATTGACCAGCAGCAATTGCCTCCACAAAGTACACAGGGAGCTGAGATGGTGGATTCCAGTGGGGACGAATTGATAATCTGTGAGGAGGGGGATGTACACGGTGATATATCGGAGGATGGTGATGAGGTGGACATCTTGCCTCTGTAGAGCCAGTTTGTGCAAGGAGAGATTAATTGCTTCTTTTTTGGTGGGGGTCCAAACCAACCCGTCATTTCAGTCACAGTCGTGTGGCAGACCCTGTCACTGAAATGATGGGTTGGTTAAAGTGTGCATGTCCTGTTTATACAACATAAGGGTGGGTGGGAGGGCCCAAGGACAATTCCATCTTGCACCTCTTTTTTCTTTAATTTTTCTTTGCGTCATGTGCTGTTTGTGGAATGTTTTTTGGAAGGGCCATCCTGCGTGACACTGCAGTGCCACTCCTAGATGGGCCCGGTGTTTGTGTCGGCCACTAGGGTCGCTTATCTTACTCACACAGCTACCTCATTGCGCCTCTTTTTTTCTTTGCGTCATGTGCTGTTTGGGGAGGGTTTTTTGGAAGGGCCATCCTGCGTGACACTGCAGTGCCACTCCTAGATGGGCACGGTGTTTGTGTCGGCCACTAGGGTCGCTTATCTTACTCACACAGCTACCTCATTGCGCCTCTTTTTTTCTTTGCGTCATGTGCTGTTTGGGGAGGGTTTTTTGGAAGGGCCATCCTGCGTGACACTGCAGTGCCACTCCTAGATGGGCACGGTGTTTGTGTCGGCCACTAGGGTCGCTTAGCTTAGTCATCCAGCGACCTAGGTGCAAATTTTAGGGCTAAAAATAATATTGTGAGGTGTGAGGTATTCAGAATAGACTGAAAATGAGTGGAAATTATGGTTTTTGAGGTTAATAATACTTTGGGATCAAAATGACCCCCAAATTCTATGATTTAAGCTGTTTTTTAGTGTTTTTAAAAAAAAAACACCCGAATCCAAAACACACCCGAATCCGACAAAAAAAATTCGGTGAGGTTTTGCCAAAACGCGGTCGAACCCAAAACACGGCCGCGGAACCGAACCCAAAACCAAAACACAAAACCCGAAAAATTTCAAGTGCACATCTCTAGTCACTGTACACTTCATCCTCCAATCACTGTACGCTTCATCCTCCAATCACTGTACGCTTCATCCTCCAATCACTGTATACTTCATCCTTTAGTCACTGTACACTTCATCCTGTAGTCACTGTATACTTCATCCTACAATCACTGTATGCTTCATCCTCCAATCACTGTATGCTTCATCCTGTAGTCACTGTACACTTCATCCTGCAATCACTGTATGCTTCATCCTGATATATATCACATCACAACAGTGATGAACCAGGGTCAGGAGGATGGGAAAGTGAAGAAAGAGAAAATATGTGAGGATATACATGGACTGTATAGAGGGGATGCAATTGGATAGGAATTTCATATGTAATTTTAACTAGAGGAAGTTTTTTTATTAATGCTTTCTGTAACAAATAAGATGGTCTGTATGGATATTTCCAGTGTTTGCCCATTAGATGTGATAAGTAGAACATTATATACAGTACACATATAGTAACAATTGGATATCTCTGTATATGCCTATATCATTGGTTAACCCCTGTATACATCGTGTAGGGTAAACAGGCAAATTCCCTTCCTGAAAGCTGAGGCAGAGAATTGCAGAAACTTAGGTGTCTATTTATTAATAACGCAAATTATCACTGATAATCACAGCAACAGAAAATCATCTTTTGGGTGTCTTTCAAGAAAAAGTCCCGGGAGCAGCTGAGCAATGCCGACCTCCCAGAGCATATGTCTTTCTCTATGTTCCTTTAGCTAATTCCATCCTGGGATGGCATTAGCAATTGGAGGACAGCTTGTACCAATCAGCTCTTCCAAGCTTTACAGGGAGAAGTATTGCAGAATGTCCCTGGAGTAAGCAATCATTTGTGATAATCTTTGACAGCAAGGGTCTTTGATAAATAAGCAAAATCACTAAAACCTGTAAAGAACGTCACACTGTCAAAGGATTTAGGGGGTTTGAGCCTTTGATAAATTGACCCAACACTATTCACAAGAGCTTGTATCTGCTTAGATAAAAATACATGAAAACACAGTATATTACATAAGGATGTAATAATTGGCAGCATTTGTACTATGGATTAAGGCGTAAATAGGTTATCAATACACCTCTGTGAAATGTAATTAAGAAAGTACTTATATGATCAATCATTCAGTGAGTGGAAGGGTCGATTGCGTTTTATCACTTCTGTTGAGAAATGAAGCTACTTTGCCTTAATTAACTCTTTTAAGTTGATTCAATGCGCACATTAAAAGCTTTGTTTAGTGTGTGGGCTGCTGAGCTGAGACCTCAGATCTTATAATGGCTCAAATAACTGTAGCATTGACTTTTATCTCTCAGCTGCATTTTCTCAGCTGCACTAACACAACTGCGGTAAGATATATATATATAAAAAGGAGAAATGGAGGAAATAATAGACTAATCTACAACCTCAACACTACAGTCACTGGTTCTGTACATAGAGGTAGGATTAGGGTGGCCAATCCTGGGGTCGGGATTCAATCCTGGGACTGGAGCTTCCAAACCCAGGGATTTCGGCATTGGCCACCACCTTATTTTTTTCTATGCCGAGCAGCGTTGAGCATCCCCAGGAGGCTCAGACGCTTCCCGGATCCCCCTCGCTCCGGCTGGGCACACTGCGCAGTGTGACTTGAAGTCAGAGGTCATGCTATGCAGACAGCTACTCGCCCATCCGCCAGACCTCACCGCCGCCCTGCACTGGCCGACCACCTGCCGGACCTCACCGCCGCCCTGGACTGCCCACCTGACCTCACAGCAAGGGGCCCACCCTTGCTTCCAGTGTAGGAAAAGTTATCTGGACTGATCAGGGCAGGAGGGGTGGGACACATTTAAAAGCAGCGAATCCCGGGATTGAAAAAATGGCCTGGGATTGGCCACCCTAGGTAGGACTCTGAACTGACCTACATCAATGGGTAATTGAATATGCAAATTTAGCAAAATGCATTGTTACTATAACTTAGGGGTAGATTTACTTACACTACTGAAACAAAAAACACAAAAGTGGAGATGTTTCCCATAGCAGCCAATTAGATTGGCTCTCATTTATCTAGTACATTCTAGAAAATGATAGATAGAATCTGATTGGTTGTTACAGGAAACATCTCCACTTTTTCTGTTACATCTAGCCCTTATTTTAACAGAAAGTTATGATATTTATGCATGCAGTCTGGTTCAGGCTTCCTCGGTTATAAACACTACTATGGGGCATATTCATCATAAAAAAATTGTGCAATGAGAATTTTTAGTTTTAGACATCAAATGAACATAAGTATTCACAGCCTTTGCCATGAAGCTCAACATTGAGCTCAGGTGCATCCTGTTTTCACTGATCATCCTTGAGATGTTCCTACAGCTTAATTGGAGTCCAGCTGTGGTAAATTCAGTTGATTGGACATGATTTGGAAAGGCACACACCTGTCTATATAAGGTTCCACACTTGACAGTGCATGTCTAAGAACAAACCAAACATGAAGTCAAAGGACAACCATCTTGCCAACTTCATCCTTTTAAACTAATTCATACTACAGGTTGAGTCTCCCTTATCCAAAATGCTTGGGACCAGAGGTACTTTGGATATGGGATTTTTCCGTATTTTGGAATAATTGCATACCATAGTGAGATATCATGGTGATGGGACCTAAATCTAAGCACAGAATGCATTTATGTTACATATACACCTTATACACACAGCCTGAAGGTAATTTTAGCCAATATTTTTTATAACTTTGTGCATTAAGCAAAGTGTGTCTACATTCACACAATTCATTTATGTTTCATATACACCTTATACACACAGCCTGAAGGTCATTTAATACATTATTTTTAATAACTTTGTGTATTAAACAAAGTTTGTGTACATTGAGACATCAAAAAACAAAGGTTTCACTATCTCACTCTCACTCAAAAAAGTCTGTATTTCGGAATATTCCGTATTTCGGAATATATGGATATGGGATACTCAACCTGTATTAAAAAAACAGACCATTACATTATCGTATATACAAATAAAAAATGTGTTGAATATAAGTGCTGTATTGTTATAATACATACATATGTCCCAACTATGCTGATTTTCAGTTGTATAGTGTCCATACGTGGACCTTGAAAGGGGCAAAGTTTTTCCGAAAAGTGGGTATTTCTGGGTGGATCAGGGTGAGGTTGATCAGATTGGGGCAGGTTTGGGGCAGATCAAGGGAAGGGATTATTTTATGTTTGCATGTCTAAATATTGGGCGGTATGATAATGTAATATTACATTTATAGGGACACACAAAATAACCCACCCAAATCTAACTCTCTCTGCACATGTTATATCTGCCCCCCCTGCAGTGCACATGGTTTTGCCCATTAGCTAACAAATTTGCTGCTGCGATCAGATCTGAATTAGGCCCTAAAAGTATGCACATTTTTCATATTTACCCCATCCACTCCCCACTATTTTGCAATTCCCGGTTTTATTCTCCCCATCCTGCCTATTTCATTAGAAAGTGGGCTGGATGGGTGAAAACCAGCTACCTGTCCGGGGAACTACCTAAAAACTGGAAATCTGCACCTTCCAGGAGAGTAGCTAAGTATGGTTAAGCAACTTCGCTCACACATTGCCGGAAACTCTGCTAGTCACCTTCAAGAGAGCTTGGAATCAAAATATTGGTTTCCATGTGGTTAGAGTCAATAATCATAGCATAGTATTAGCATTTGGTTCAAGTATCTTGTCATTTTATATTTCTAAATTATACTATACTAATAAGACATTCAAATAATTAAAAGGACTTCTACAGGCATAAGTATATAAGAAACCTATAATTGAAGCTATGGCTTAAGAGGCTTGCTCTAAAACAAAAATTAGGTCCTGGAACAATGAGCTCAGGACTTGAAAGCAACTTATTGTAAGCATGGCCATAGGGAGGGATGTGTGACCAGTGCTGCTGCCCAGGGTACAAGGTTGGAGGGACAGCACTGCTTATGCCCTGACAACACCCTTTTTTAGCATGTGAGGTGCCTGGAGAGACACCTTGCTACATATGTGCTACCTCTGTCCCCATGGGAGCCAATAGGCCAATAGGCATTGTCATTTAGGAGGCTGTCACTAGGTGGTGTAATTTTGCACTAAAACAAAGATAAGGCAGCAACAGAACAGGGAGTCAGGAGATGATGAGTGCAGAGCAGGGTGAGGTGCCGCAGCACTGATGTTGAGAGAGGTGCTGAAGATAACTGTGCTTTATTGAAAGTGGAACTTTTGTTTATTGTGTTATATAATTGGAAATCCAAAACTACTGATCTATAGAATCAGGAAAGAACATCATCAGATGCTAAGCTTATTGTTATTACCTGTTGCAGATTACATATAAATGCATGTTATAGGTCACTAATCATCCAGTAACAGAGTACTCCAATGACAGAACTCTGTGCACTTCAAATTAATGAAGAAATCAAGGTTTTTGCTAATTTTGCCGAGCAATAAACCATGTTACTATTAGGTGACATTTGAGATGTGCAACCCCCTCCAACCCATACTTACATGCCATACAAACACACACCATTAACAGGAAGCACATTCCCCCCTCCCACATGCTACTCACACAAACGGCACAGTATGTAGACTAGTGGCCCCTCCTTCACCCCTATCCTTTACCTGGCTGCTGCATAGAGCTCAGTGGAGAGTCACTCAGTGAGAGTACTGGAGTGAAGACAGCCACTGCCTGCCCTTACCCAGCTCGTCATAAAGGGTAGATGCTAGAATCAAGTGGGCTAAGGGACCTTTTCCATAAGGGGGAGGAGTTACAAAGCAAGGGGGAGGAGCTAGGCCAGCGGGATAGTTCCTCTACTATCCACGCCACCAACTATTACCTTTAGTAATTAGGTGGTGAGCGAAGCGAGCCACCGGGCCCGAAGCGTGGCGAGCGAAGCGAGCCCGCGAGGGTACTTTTCGGGTACCCTGTTCGCCCGTAGCTCCTCCCCTGGTGACGTAGCTCCTCCCCTCAATACGTCACAAGGTCCCTTCAGCCCCTCCGATATAGAACCAACCCGTCATAAAGCCCCAGGTACTGTCTAAGAGGAACTGCACGCTTTCGCTGCAGCTCCCCCTACAGGCAGCCAGCAGCCGCATGATGACAGTGTCAGGACTCGGAGGGAGCTGCTGCAGCCACGTTACAGGGGCAGCTTCTCCTTACACAACCAGAAAATTGGTCAGCAGTGACAAAATATCGACTGCCAGGGGGGGTTTCTATGTACTTGGAAACCCGCCCTGCGTGCGTGTATGCACACTGGGGGGTTGGGCAGCTTAAGTAATGCAAAGTGAGTTTATACATGGGCCTCCAAATTTCCTTTTTTTCCTACCAGTAGTCAAAGGGACTCTGTGACATGCCTGTTTGTATGCTGTAATTAAAATAACCCTCCACCATTCTTTGGTATTATACGGAGTTACGGCAGCTGTGTCACTAATTTTGGGCAATTCTTTTAATCCAAACCAGATGTCAAAATGTTATATGGAGCCCTTTGCATCACCTCTGTGTCTTTTAAGAAAACAGCAGCTGCTGGAGAAACTGAAGGTGGAGACGTCATAGTGCCATGTGTCACTTGCTCACCAAGAACTTTTTTTTCACTTCGCAGCTCAACTAACAATGTGGCAGTTTAAAGGGGTTTTATATGTATGTTAATAATAAATGCACAGGGGTACAGTATGCTAGAACAGTACAAATAATAGAACAATATATTTGTTTCACTTCACAGCTCAACTCAAACTACTGCAATTGACCTTTATATATACATGAATAATAAATGCACTGGGGTACAATAGAATTATATATTTATTTTTCACTTCATAGCTCAACTCATATTTTGGCAATTCAAAGGGCTTTTGCATATATGTGAATAATAAACGCATCTGGGGTAAAGTGCAGCAGAGCAGTACAAACAATAGAACAATCAGTGGCGTGCGGTGAGGTCAGTGGCTGGTGAGGCACTGCAGCCATAATGTTCGCTGAGTCCCGCTGATGGCCCCTACTGCTGCCGAGCTGATACCCGCTACCACCCCAAGCTGATGCCAGTTACCGCCAACGTCCCTGATGCGTCAGCTTGTGCAGGTGAGGGATCTTTTCAAATCCCTCCCCGTTGTCGGAGACAGACAGGGAGACAGACAGAGGATGTGAGAGGATGGTGGAAAGAGACACATAGAGGAAAGAGGCAGAGAGGCAGACAGACAGAGGATGCGAGAGGATGGTGAAAAGAGACGCATAGAGGAAAGAGACAGACAGGCAGACAGAGGATGTGAGAGGATGGTGGAAAGAGACACATATAGGAAAGAGACAGACAGGCAGACAGACAGGCAGAGGATGTGAGAGGATGGTGGAAAGAGACACATATAGGAAATAGACAGGCAGACAGAGGATGTGAGAGGATGGTGAAAAGAGACACATATAGGAAGGAGAAAGACAGGCAGAGGATGTAAGAGGATGGTGGAAAGAGACACATATAGGAAAGAGACAGGCAGACAGGCAGAGGATGTGAGAGGATGGTGGAAAGAGACACACAGAGGAAAGAGACAGACAGGCAGACAGAGGATGAGAGAGGATGGTGGAAAGAGACACAGAGGAAAGAGACAGACAGGCAGACAGACAGAGGATGTGAGAGGATGGTGGAAAGAGACACACAGAGGAAAGAGACAGGCAGACAGACAGAGGATGTGAGAGGATGGTGGAAAGAGACACACAGAGGAAAGAGACAGGCAGACAGACAGGCAGAGGATGTGAGAGGATGGTGGAAAGTGACACACAGAGGAAAGAGACAGACAGGCAGAGGATGTCAAAGGATGGAGGAAAGAGACACACAGAGGAAAGAGACAGACGGAGGAAGTGAGAGGATGGTGGAAACAGATTTTACTGTAGCTTGTGACTAAAGGACCAGTGACCACTACCCAATCAGTGCACCGATCGCAGTAGCGGCCATCTGGCCCTGCGCACAGTGTGAACCGGCCCAGCAGAAGGGGGCATGGGACCGACCTGGAGGGGACTAGCTTGGAGCCCAATGTCACAGGCACCCAGTGCTACAGATCACCTTGGATTCAACACTGTCCCAGATGCGCTAGGCAGTTGCTAGGGACCGGCTCTGGGGCGGGGTCACCGTGGCTGTAGACATGCCCCCTTCCTAACCTTTCTCATGCTGACAGGCAGACTCAGCAGCGGTCCCTCCTTGCAAGAGAGCCCTCTCACCCTGAGGGGCTCCCAGCACCTGTAGAGATCCCCACTGTCACGGAGCCCGACCATGGATCCAAGAACCTGCCCTCCATGACACTCCAGGGTCACCTGGACACCCGTCAGTGGTGCAGTTTACAGAGAGGATCTGGATGGGGGGGTCATTCTGACCCGTTCTAAATTTAGCACAGCTACGATCATCTCGGAATGACCCCTAGGGTGCAAACAACTCTGTAATCAGGAACCCCCCTAAATGTGGCGCCCGCACCTTATAAAGCCTTGTACGCAGAACCGTCCCTGACCAATTTGATGCCCAAGGCAAGCTTTTGGCTGGTGCCCCCTACTGCTGCTAGTTACGCCTCTGACCCAGCAACCCTCTCCCAGCAAAGCAGCTGAAACGCCAGGGCCGGCTCGAGGCATGTTCGACTCGAGCGGCCGCGCAGGGCGCCACCCTTAATGGGCGCCGTGCGCTGGCGCCGCCATGTCGGAGCCTGGAGCCGACCCTGATCTCCCCTGCTGTCCCGGCTGACACTGCTGTGTGCGCCGCCGCTGTGTGCGCTATGCGGCGCCGGCGTCTGATGTCAGACACCGGCGCCGCTCAGCGCGCGCAGACAGCACAGACAGCGGGCGCGCACAGCAGCACTCCCCCTCCCTCCACACAGCAGGTACTGGGGGCATATGTGGCACTGTGGGGGGCATTTATCTGGCACTGTGGGGGCATTTATCTGGCACTGTGGGGGGCATTTATCTGGCACTGTGGGGGGCATTTATCTGGCACTGTGGGGGCATTTATCTGGCACTGTGGGGGGCATTCATTTGTCTGGCACTGTGGGGGGCATTCATTTATCTGGCACTGCGGGGGGACGGGACATTTATCTGTGCACTGTGAGGGGGCATTAATGTATCTGGCACTGTGGGGGCATTTATGGCACTGTGGGGGCATATCTGCGCTGTGGGGGCATTTATGTATCTGCACTGTGGGGGCATGTATGTATCTGGCACTGTGGGGGCATTTCTGTATCTGGCATTGGGGGGGCATATCGGCACTGTGGGAGTATTTATGTATCTGGCACTGTGGGGGTATATCTGCACTGTGGGGGCACTTATTTATCTGGCACTGGGGGCATTTATTTATCTGGCACTGTGGGGGCATTTATTTATCTGGCACTGTGGGGGGCATTTATTTATCTGGCACTGTGGGGGCATATCTGGCACTGGGGGCATTAATGTATCTGGCACTGTGGGGGCATTAATGTATCTGACACTGTGGGGGGCAATAATGCATCTGGCACTGTGTGGGCACTTATGCATCTGGCACTGGGGGCATTTATGCATCTGGCAATGTGTGGGCATTTATGTATCTGGCACTGGGGGCATTTATGTATCTGGCCCTGTGGGGGCATATCTGGCACTGTGGGGGCATTTTTATATATGGCACTGTGGGGACATATCTGGCACTGTGTGGGCATTTTTATATCTGGCACTGTGGGGGCACTTATGTATCTGGCACTGTGTGGGCACTTATGTATCTGGCACTGTGGGGGGCATATCTGCACTGTGGAGGCATTTATGTATCTGGCACTGTGGGGGGCATATCTGCACTGTGGAGGCATTTATGTATCTGGCACTTTGGGGGCATTTATGTATCTGAACTGTGGGTGCATATCTGGCACTGTGTGGCCATTTATGTAGCTGGCACTGCTGGGGGGGGCATGTCACGTGTAGCTGGCACTGCTGGGGGGGGGCATGTCACGTGTAGCTGGCACTGCTGGGGGGGGGTATGTCGCGTGTAGCTGGCACTGCTGGGGGGCATGTCGCGTGTAGCTGGCACTGCTGGGGGGCATGTCGCGTGTAGCTGGCACTGCTGGGGGGCATGTCACGTGTAGCTGGCACTGCTGGGGGGCATGTCACGTGTAGCTGGCACTGCTGGGGGGCATGTCACGTGTAGCTGGCACTGCTGGGGAGCATGTTATGTAGTGTTCCCGCTAGGAGTCTGTGGCTAGGCAATGTGTCTCAGTTATCTCCCTGGTGCAATGTGTCTCAGTGCTGTGCCTGGCGCAAAGTGTATAGGAGGTTCTACCTGGTGCAGTGTGTATTAGCTGCACTACTGTGTGGTGTAATGCAAATTGCCACTATTATGTGGCCACGTACCTTCCCCACGAAGTAACTCCCCTTAATTTTTGCTGCGCGCCTTCGGCGCGCACTGTCCATTCTTTGACATATAGGTATGGGAACAACAAGCATTATGTACATCATTTTGCCCTCCTAACTTAAAAATGTGCCCTCCCTGTGATCAGCACCATGCCCTAAAAAGTGAACACTATCATGTGTAGCTGGCACTGCTGGGGGGCATGTCATGTGTAGCTGGCACTGCTGCGGGGCATGTCATGTGTAGCTGGCACTGCTGCGGGGCATGTCATGTGTAGCTGGCACTGCTGCGGGGCATGTCATGTGTAGATGGCACTGCTGCGGGGCATGTCATGTGTAGCTGGCACTGCACATTATGTGTATCTGGCACTATACTGGAGACATTGTGTGTAAGGAACACTACTGTGGCTATGTGTAAGGCTGCTAATTGTGTGAAAATATGTTTATAGTTTGATGATATGAAGTTACGAGGCCACGCCCACTTTTCCAGAGGCCACATCCACTTTTCCGGGAGCGCGCGCGCCGAAGGCGCGCGCATGGGTGGGGTGGGGCGCTTTTACATTTTATCGCTCAGGGTGCTAGTAGGCCTGGAGCCGGCCCTGTGTAACGCAGCGCACAGATCACAGCAGCAGCCAGCAACACCCATCAACCCTCACCCATAGCAACCCTCATTTTAGTGCCCTATGACATCAAGAGCATTGGTGACCCCATATTTGAAATAGGGACAGTGTGCTTCGCGGGCTAAAAACTGGTGACATTACACCACACTGGTAATGGCCCTCATTCCGAGTTGGTCGCTCGCTAGCTGCTTTTAGCAGCAGTGCAAACGCTAAGCCGCCACCCTCTGGGCAGGGCCGGCGCTACCCGCTCAGCAAGGTCTGCAAAGCAGGGAGGCGCTGGGGTAGAGAGGCGCTGTCCCTGCTCCGCAACCATGCTGACGCGCAGCGCCTGTCACACTGTAGTATTGTATCTGGCTGCGGCGCCGCCAGGCTGCCAGCCGTACACAGAGGCTCTTAATCTCCTCCTGCGTTCGGGCCCTCCCCCCTTCCTGCTTGCTCCTCCCCACTGCACTTGTGTTGCCCACTTCTCTTCCCTCCCGTCTGTGACTGAAGACACAGCACAGTCTTCAGCACCGCCCACCTCTCTCAACTCCCTGTCCGTCAGTGGTGGAATTTAGTCTGGGCTGTGCAACCACTACACAGGAAGACGTGATGCACACTGACCTGTGTGTAGGGGAGGAGCAAGCAGCCATGAGAAGAGAAGCAGCACTAACAGCCAGCCACACGAGGAGCCAAGGCTCAGGTTAGTGCTGCTGCAGATAAACAAAGGGGGGAGAAACTGTCCTATTTATGTGTGCTTGGGAGTGGGAGGGGTGTTCTATTAACCTGTGCTTAGGAAGGGGGAGGGGGGTGTCCTATTACTGAGTGCTGGGGAGGGGGGTGTCCTATTAACCTGTGCTTAGGAAGGGGGGGGTCCTATTACTGTGTGCTGGGGAGGGGGGAGGGGTGTCCTATTACTGAGTGCAGGGGAGGGGGGTGTCCTATTAACCTGTGCTTTGGAAGGGGGGGTGGGGTGTCCTATTACTGTGTGCTCGGGGGGGAGGGGTGTCCTATTACTGTGTGCTGGGGAGGGGGGAAGGGGTGTCCTATTACTGTGTGCTGGGGAGGGGGGGGGGGGGGGTCCAATTAACCTGTGCTTGGGGAGGGGGGGTCCTATTACTGTGTGCTGGGGAGGGGTGTTCAACTAATCTGCTTGGGGGGGGAGGGTGTCCTATTAACCTGTGCTTGGGGAGGGGGGGTCCTATTACTGTGGGAGGGGGAGGGGTGTTCTATTAATGTGTGCTTGGAGAGGGGGGTCCTATTAATGTGTTCTAGGGAGGGGGAGGGTGTCCTATTAATCTGAGCTTGGGGAGGGGGTCCTATTAATGTGGGAGGGGGAGGGGTGCCCTATTACTCTGTGCTTGGGGGTCATTAATGTTTGCTGGGGAAAGGGGTCATACTAATGTGTGCTGGGAAGGGAGGGGGTGTCCTATTAATGTGTGCTGAAGGAGAGCTGTCATTGTAATGGGGAGGGGGTTCATATTAATGTGTGCGGGGAGGGGGATACAGGCTAGCAGCGATGTAGTGTGTGGGGTGCAGGGTAGCGGTGGGAGTTTCGTGTGTGAGGGGAGGGGGATGCGGGGTAGTGGCAATGTAGTGTGTGGGGAGTGTGGTTCAGGGTAACAGCTACAGTGTAATATGCGTGGAAGGGGGGCAGGGGTAGTACCAGGGCCGGCGCTACCCGCTCAGCAAGGTCTGCAATGCAGGGAAGCGCCGTGCTGGATAGGCACTCTCCCTGCTCTACAGACCTTGCTGATGTGCGATGGTGCTGCCTTTTGCCGCTGCACCTATCACTCTGTGTGACAGGCAGCGGTGCCGGCAGAGTGGAGAGCGGCTCCCCTCCCTGCCTCTGGAGCCTTGCGTGAGGGCAGCTTCATGACATGCAGTGCAGTGGTAAGGAGGCAGGGAGGGGGAGCCGCTCTCCATTCTGCTGGTGGAGCCTTGCTTGAGGACAGGTTGCGCTGTCAACTAGACCCTAACAATCCGGCAGATGGGGGTGGGGCCTGCGGCACTCACAGCCGGGGTGCAACTGCTGGGGAACACAGGCACGGCGTCCCAGGGCTGCATCATTTACAGGGTGCCTCAGGCTAATCATGCGGTGACACTAGAGATGAGCGCCTGAAATTTTTCGGGTTTTGTGTTTTGGTTTTGGGTTCGGTTCCGCGGCCGTGTTTTGGGTTCGAACGCGTTTTGGCAAAACCTCACCGAATTTTTTTTGTCGGATTCGGGTGTGTTTTGGATTCGGGTGTTTTTTTCAAAAAACACTAAAAAACAGCTTAAATCATAGAATTTGGGGGTCATTTTGATCCCAAAGTATTATTAACCTCAAAAACCATAATTTCCACTCATTTTCAGTCTATTCTGAATACCTCACACCTCACAATATTATTTTTAGTCCTAAAATTTGCACCGAGGTCGCTGTGTGAGTAAGATAAGCGACCCTAGTGGCCGACACAAACACCGGGCCCATCTAGGAGTGGCACTGCAGTGTCACGCAGGATGTCCCTTCCAAAAAACCCTCCCCAAACAGCACATGACGCAAAGAAAAAAAGAGGCGCAATGAGGTAGCTGTGTGAGTAAGATTAGCGACCCTAGTGGCCGACACAAACACCGGGCCCATCTAGGAGTGGCACTGCAGTGTCACGCAGGATGGCCCTTCCAAAAAACCCTCCCCAAACAGCACATGACGCAAAGAAAAAAAGAGGCGCAATGAGGTAGCTGTGTGAGTAAGATTAGCGACCCTAGTGGCCGACACAAACACCGGGCCCATCTAGGAGTGGCACTGCAGTGTCACGCAGGATGTCCCTTCCAAAAAACCCTCCCCAAACAGCACATGACGCAAAGAAAAAAAGAGGCGCAATGAGGTAGCTGTGTGAGTAAGATTAGCGACCCTAGTGGCCGACACAAACACCGGGCCCATCTAGGAGTGGCACTGCAGTGTCACGCAGGATGGCCCTTCCAAAAAACCCTCCCCAAACAGCACATGACGCAAAGAAAAAAAGAGGCGCAATGAGGTAGCTGTGTGAGTAAGATTAGCGACCCTAGTGGCCGACACAAACACCGGGCCCATCTAGGAGTGGCACTGCAGTGTCACGCAGGATGTCCCTTCCAAAAAACCCTCCCCAAACAGCACATGACGCAAAGAAAAAAAGAGGCGCAATGAGGTAGCTGTGTGAGTAAGATTAGCGACCCTAGTGGCCGACACAAACACCGGGCCCATCTAGGAGTGGCACTGCAGTGTCACGCAGGATGTCCCTTCCAAAAAACCCTCCCCAAACAGCACATGACGCAAAGAAAAAAAGAGGCGCAATGAGGTAGCTGTGTGAGTAAGATTAGCGACCCTAGTGGCCGACACAAACACCGGGCCCATCTAGGAGTGGCACTGCAGTGTCACGCAGGATGGCCCTTCCAAAAAACCCTCCCCAAACAGCACATGACGCAAAGAAAAAAAGAGGCGCAATGAGGTAGCTGTGTGAGTAAGATTAGCGACCCTAGTGGCCGACACAAACACCGGGCCCATCTAGGAGTGGCACTGCAGTGTCACGCAGGATGTCCCTTCCAAAAAACCCTCCCCAAACAGCACATGACGCAAAGAAAAAAAGAGGCGCAATGAGGTAGCTGTGTGAGTAAGATTAGCGACCCTAGTGGCCGACACAAACACCGGGCCCATCTAGGAGTGGCACTGCAGTGTCACGCAGGATGGCCCTTCCAAAAAACCCTCCCCAAACAGCACATGACGCAAAGAAAAAAAGAGGCGCAATGAGGTAGCTGTGTGAGTAAGATTAGCGACCCTAGTGGCCGACACAAACACCGGGCCCATCTAGGAGTGGCACTGCAGTGTCACGCAGGATGTCCCTTCCAAAAAACCCTCCCCAAACAGCACATGACGCAAAGAAAAAAAGAGGCGCAATGAGGTAGCTGTGTGAGTAAGATTAGCGACCCTAGTGGCCGACACAAACACCGGGCCCATCTAGGAGTGGCACTGCAGTGTCACGCAGGATGTCCCTTCCAAAAAACCCTCCCCAAACAGCACATGACGCAAAGAAAAAAAGAGGCGCAATGAGGTAGCTGACTGTGTGAGTAAGATTAGCGACCCTAGTGGCCGACACAAACACCGGGCCCATCTAGGAGTGGCACTGCAGTGTCACGCAGGATGTCCCTTCCAAAAAACCCTCCCCAATCAGCACATGATGCAAAGAAAAAGAAAAGAAATAAGAGGTGCAAGATGGAAGTCCTTGGGCCCTCCCACCCACCCTTATGTTGTATAAACAAAACAGGACATGCACACTTTAACCAACCCATCATTTCAGTGACAGGGTCTGCCACACGACTGTGACTGATATGACGGGTTGGTTTGGACCCCCCCCAAAAAAGAAGCAATTAATCTCTCCTTGCACAAACTGGCTCTACAGAGGCAAGATGTCCACCTCATCTTCACCCTCCGATATATCACCGTGTACATCCCCCTCCTCACAGATTATCAATTCGTCCCCACTGGAATCCACCATCTCAGCTCCCTGTGTACTTTGTGGAGGCAATTGCTGCTGGTCAATGTCTCCGCGGAGGAATTGATTATAATTCATTTTAATGAACATCATCTTCTCCACATTTTCTGGATGTAACCTCGTACGCCGATTGCTGACAAGGTGAGCGGCGGCACTAAACACTCTTTCGGAGTACACACTTGTGGGAGGGCAACTTAGGTAGAATAAAGCCAGTTTGTGCAAGGGCCTCCAAATTGCCTCTTTTTCCTGCCAGTATAAGTACGGACTGTGTGACGTGCCTACTTGGATGCGGTCACTCATATAATCCTCCACCATTCTATCAATGTTGAGAGAATCGTATGCAGTGACAGTAGACGACATGTCCGTAATCGTTGTCAGGTCCTTCAGTCCGGACCAGATGTCAGCATCAGCAGTCGCTCCAGACTGCCCTGCATCACCGCCAGCGGGTGGGCTCGGAATTCTGAGCCTTTTCCTCGCACCCCCAGTTGCGGGAGAATGTGAAGGAGGAGATGTTGACAGGTCGCGTTCCGCTTGACTTGACAATTTTGTCACCAGCAGGTCTTTCAACCCCAGCAGACCTGTGTCTGCCGGAAAGAGAGATCCAAGGTAGGCTTTAAATCTAGGATCGAGCACGGTGGCCAAAATGTAGTGCTCTGATTTCAACAGATTGACCACCCGTGAATCCTTGTTAAGCGAATTAAGGGCTGCATCCACAAGTCCCACATGCCTAGCGGAATCGCTCCCTTTTAGCTCCTTCTTCAATGCCTCCAGCTTCTTCTGCAAAAGCCTGATGAGGGGAATGACCTGACTCAGGCTGGCAGTGTCTGAACTGACTTCACGTGTGGCAAGTTCAAAGGGCATCAGAACCTTGCACAACGTTGAAATCATTCTCCACTGCACTTGAGACAGGTGCATTCCACCTCCTATATCGTGCTCAATTGTATAGGCTTGAATGGCCTTTTGCTGCTCCTCCAACCTCTGAAGCATATAGAGGGTTGAATTCCACCTCGTTACCACTTCTTGCTTCAGATGATGGCAGGGCAGGTTCAGTAGTTTTTGGTGGTGCTCCAGTCTTCTGTACGTGGTGCCTGTACGCCGAAAGTGTCCCGCAATTTTTCTGGCCACCGACAGCATCTCTTGCACGCCCCTGTCGTTTTTTAAAAAATTCTGCACCACCAAATTCAAGGTATGTGCAAAACATGGGACGTGCTGGAATTTGCCCATATTTAATGCACACACAATATTGCTGGCGTTGTCCGATGCCACAAATCCACAGGAGAGTCCAATTGGGGTAAGCCATTCCGCGATGATCTTCCTCAGTTGCCGTAAGAGGTTTTCAGCTGTGTGTGTATTCTGGAAAGCGGTGATACAAAGCGTAGCCTGCCTAGGAAAGAGTTGGCGTTTGCGAGATGCTGCTACTGGTGCCGCCGCTGCTGTTCTTGCGGCGGGAGTCCATACATCTACCCAGTGGGCTGTCACAGTCATATAGTCCTGACCCTGCCCTGCTCCACTTGTCCACATGTCCGTGGTTAAGTGGACATTGGGTACAACTGCATTTTTTAGGACACTGGTGAGTCTTTTTCTGACGTCCGTGTACATTCTCGGTATCGCCTGCCTAGAGAAGTGGAACCTAGATGGTATTTGGTAACGGGGGCACACTGCCTCAATAAATTGTCTTGTTCCCTGTGAACTAACGGCGGATACCGGACGCACGTCTAACACCAACATAGTTGTCAAGGCCTCAGTTATCCGCTTTGCAGTAGGATGACTGCTGTGATATTTCATCTTCCTCGCAAAGGACTGTTGAACAGTCAATTGCTTACTGGAAGTAGTACAAGTGGGCTTACGACTTCCCCTCTGGGATGACCATCGACTCCCAGCGGCAACAACAGCAGCGCCAGCAGCAGTAGGCGTTACACGCAAGGATGCATCGGAGGAATCCCAGGCAGGAGAGGACTCGTCAGAATTGCCAGTGACATGGCCTGCAGGACTATTGGCATTCCTGGGGAAGGAGGAAATTGACACTGAGGGAGTTGGTGGGGTGGTTTGCGTGAGCTTGGTTACAAGAGGAAGGGATTTACTGGTCAGTGGACTGCTTCCGCTGTCACCCAAAGTTTTTGAACTTGTCACTGACTTATTATGAATGCGCTGCAGGTGACGTATAAGGGAGGATGTTCCGAGGTGGTTAACGTCCTTACCCCTACTTATTACAGCTTGACAAAGGGAACACACGGCTTGACACCTGTTGTCCGCATTTCTGGTGAAATACCTCCACACCGAAGAGCTGATTTTTTTGGTATTTTCACCTGGCATGTCAACGGCCATATTCCTCCCACGGACAACAGGTGTCTCCCCGGGTGCCTGACTTAAACAAACCACCTCACCATCAGAATCCTCCTGGTCAATTTCCTCCCCAGCGCCAGCAACACCCATATCCTCCTCATCCTGGTGTACTTCAACACTGACATCTTCAATCTGACTATCAGGAACTGGACTGCGGGTGCTCCTTCCAGCACTTGCAGGGGGCGTGCAAATGGTGGAAGGCGCATGCTCTTCACGTCCAGTGTTGGGAAGGTCAGGCATCGCAACCGACACAATTGGACTCTCCTTGTGGATTTGGGATTTCGAAGAATGCACAGTTCTTTGCTGTGCTGCTTTTGCCAGCTTGAGTCTTTTCATTTTTCTAGCGAGAGGCTGAGTGCTTCCATCCTCATGTGAAGCTGAACCACTAGCCATGAACATAGGCCAGGGCCTCAGCCGTTCCTTGCCACTCCGTGTGGTAAATGGCATATTGGCAAGTTTACGCTTCTCCTCCGACAATTTTATTTTAGGTTTTGGAGTCCTTTTTTTTCTGATATTTGGTGTTTTGGATTTGACATGCTCTGTACTATGACATTGGGCATCGGCCTTGGCAGACGACGTTGCTGGCATTTCATCGTCTCGGCCATGACTAGTGGCAGCAGCTTCAGCACGAGGTGGAAGTGGATCTTGATCTTTCCCTAATTTTGGAACCTCAACATTTTTGTTCTCCATATTTTAATAGGCACAACTAAAAGGCACCTCAGGTAAACAATGGAGATGGATACTAGTATACAATTATGGACTGCCTGCCGACTGCAGACACAGAGGTAGCCACAGCCGTGAACTACCGTACTGTACTGTGTCTGCAGCTAATATAGACTGGTTGATAAAGAGAAGATGTCCATGTAACTATGTATGTATAAAGAAGACTGAAAAAAATCCACGGTTAGGTGGTATACAATTATGGACGGACTGCCTGCCGAGTGCAGACACAGAGGTAGCCACAGCCGTGAACTACCGTACTGTACTGTGTCTGCAGCTAATATAGACTGGTTGATAAAGAGAAGATGTCTATGTAACTATGTATGTATAAAGAAGAATGAAAAAAATCCACGGTTAGGTGGTATTACAATTATGGACGGACTGCCTGCCGAGTGCAGAGACACAGAGGTAGCCACAGCCGTGAACTACCGTACTGTGTCTGCTGCGACTGGATGATAAATGATATAAAAAATATATATATATCTCTACTGCAGCCGGACAGGTATATATTATATATTATATAATGACGGACCTGCTGGACACTGTCTGTCAGCAGAATGAGTTTTATTTTTATAGAATAAAAAAAAAAAAAACACACAAGTGAAGTCACACGACGAGTGTTTAACTTTTTCAGGCAATCACAATATAAGTATACTACTAACTATACTGGTGGTCAGTGTGGTCAGGTCACTGGTCAGTCACACTGGCAGTGGCACTCCTGCAGCAAAAGTGTGCACTGTTTAATTTTAATATAATATGTACTCCTGGCTCCTGCTATAACCTATAACTGGCACTGCAGTAGTGCTCCCCAGTCTCCCCCACAATTATAAGCTGTGTGAGCTGAGCAGTCAGACAGATATATAATATATATAGATGATGCAGCACACTGGCCTGAGCCTGAGCAGTGCACACAGATATGGTATGTGACTGACTGAGTCACTGTGTGTATCGCTTTTTTCAGGCAGAGAACGGATATATTAAATAAACTGCACTGTGTGTCTGGTGGTCACTCACTATATAATATATTATGTACTCCTGGCTCCTGCTATAACCTATAACTGGCACTGCAGTAGTGCTCCCCAGTCTCCCCCACAATTATAAGCTGTGTGAGCTGAGCAGTCAGACAGATATATATAATATTATATATAGATAATAGATGATGCAGCACACTGGCCTGAGCCTGAGCAGTGCACACAGATATGGTATGTGACTGACTGAGTCACTGTGTGTATCGCTTTTTTCAGGCAGAGAACGGATATATTAAATAAACTGCACTGTGTGTCTGGTGGTCACTCACTATATAATATATTATGTACTCCTGGCTCCTGCTATAACCTATAACTGGCACTGCAGTAGTGCTCCCCAGTCTCCCCCACAATTATAAGCTGTGTGAGCTGAGCAGTCAGACAGATATATATAATATTATATTATATATAGATAATAGATGATGCAGCACACTGGCCTGAGCCTGAGCAGTGCACACAGATATGGTATGTGACTGACTGAGTCACTGTGTGTATCGCTTTTTTCAGGCAGAGAACGGATATATTAAATAAACTGCACTGTGTGTCTGGTGGTCACTCACTATATAATATATTATGTACTCCTGGCTCCTGCTATAACCTATAACTGGCACTGCAGTAGTGCTCCCCAGTCTCCCCCACAATTATAAGCTGTGTGAGCTGAGCAGTCAGACAGATATATATAATATTATATATAGATAATAGATGATGCAGCACACTGGCCTGAGCCTGAGCAGTGCACACAGATATGGTATGTGACTGACTGAGTCACTGTGTGTATCGCTTTTTTCAGGCAGAGAACGGATATATTAAATAAACTGCACTGTGTGTCTGGTGGTCACTCACTATATAATATATTATGTACTCCTGGCTCCTGCTATAACCTATAACTGGCACTGCAGTAGTGCTCCCCAGTCTCCCCCACAATTATAAGCTGTGTGAGCTGAGCAGTCAGACAGATATATATAATATTATATATAGATAATAGATGATGCAGCACACTGGCCTGAGCCTGAGCAGTGCACACAGATATGGTATGTGACTGAGTCACTGTGTGCTGTGTATCGCTTTTTTCAGGCAGAGAACGGATTATAAAGTAAACTGCACTGTCCTCACTAGTAAACTCTCTCCACTCAGTCTCTACACTTCTACAGTAACAGTACTCCTCCTAGTCAGCTCCAGTAAATCTCTCTCAGTCTCTTATAATCTAAATGGAGAGGACGCCAGCCACGTCCTCTCCCTATCAATCTCAATGCACGTGTGAAAATGGCGGCGACGCGCGGCTCCTTATATAGAATCCGAGTCTCGCGATAGAATCCGAGCCTCGCGAGAATCCGACAGCGTCATGATGACGTTCGGGCGCGCTCGGGTTAACCGAGCAAGGCGGGAAGATCCGAGTCGCTCGGACCCGTGAAAAAAAACATGAAGTTCTGGCGGGTTCGGATTCAGAGAAACCGAACCCGCTCATCTCTAGGTGACACAGGGGGCTGATAAGGGGCTGAGTCTTGGGACAGATTATGGAATGACACAGGGGACAGATTATGAGGTAACACAGGGGACAGATAATGAGGTAACACTGGGGACAAATTATGGGGTGACAGTGGGGACAAATAATCAGGTGGCACAAGCGCCAGGGCTGGTTACAGGTAATGTGGTAGCACAGGTGCCAGGACTGGGGACAGATAATATAATATTATGTAGTCACGCCCCTTCCCATGAAGCCACACCCCTAAATTTTCGGTGCGTGCCTGCGGCACGCATCTGTCCCTATTAGATGTATGTGAGGAAGGGCGCAAATTCATTTTTTTGCAGGAGGGCGCCGAACACCCTAGCACCGGCCCTGCCTCTGGGAGTGTATCTTAGCTTAGCAGAAGTGCGAACGAAGGGATCGCAGCACTGCTACAAAAAAAAGATTGTGCAGTTTCAGAGTAGCTCGAGACTTACTCCTAGCTAGCGATCACTTCAGACTGTTTAGTTCCTGTTTTGACGTCACAAACGCCGTGCGTTCGGCTATCCACGCCTACGTTTCCCCAGTCACTCCTGCGTTTTCTCTGACGTCCTAGTGGATGCTGGGAACTCCGTAAGGACCATGGGGAATAGACGGGCTCCGCAGGAGACTGGGCACTCTAAAAGAATGATTAGGTACTATCTGGTGTGCACTGGCTCCTCCCACTATGACCCTCCTCCAGACCTCAGTTAGATTTCTGTGCCCGGCCGAGCTGGATGCACACTAGGGGCTCTCCTGAGCTCCTAGAAAGAAAGTTTATTTTAGGTTTTTTATTTTACAGTGAGACCTGCTGGCAACAGGCTCACTGCATCGAGGGACTAAGGGGAGAAGAAGCGAACCTACCTGCTTGCAGCTAGCTTGGGCTTCTTAGGCTACTGGACACCATTAGCTCCAGAGGGATCGACCGCATGGAACTGGCCTTGGTGTTCGTTCCCGGAGCCGCGCCGCCGTCCCCCTTACAGAGCCAGAAGCAAGAAGAGGTCCGGAAAATCGGCGGCAGAAGACTTCGGTCTTCACCAAGGTAGCGCACAGCACTGCAGCTGTGCGCCATTGCTCCTCATGCACACTTCACACTCCGGTCACTGAGGGTGCAGGGCGCTGGGGAGGGCGCCCTGAGGGCAATATATGACACCTTGGCTGGCAAATCTACATCATATATAGTCCTAGAGGCTATATAGATGTAAAATTACCCCTGGCAGTATTCCAGAAAAAGCGGGAGAAAGTCAGTTGAAAAAGGGGCGGGGCTTCTCCCTCAGCACACTGGCGCCATTTTCTCTTCACAGTGCAGCTGGAAGACAGCTCCCCAGGCTCTCCCCTGTAGTTTTCAGGCTCAAAGGGTTAAAAAGAGAGGGGGGGCACAAAATTTAGGCGCAATATTGTATATACAAGCAGCTATTGGGAAAAATTCACTCAATATAGTGTTAATCCCAAAATTATATAGCGCTCTGGTGTGTGCTGGCATACTCTCTCTCTGTCTCCCCAAAGGGCTGTGTGGGGTCCTGTCCTCAGTCAGAGCATTCCCTGTGTGTGTGTGCGGTGTGTCGGTACGGCTGTGTCGACACGTTTGATGAGGAGGCTTATGTGATGGCAGAGCAGATGCCGATAAATGTGATGTCGCCCCCTGTGGGGCCGACACCAGAGTGGATGGATAGGTGGAAGGTATAAACCGACAGTGTCAACTCCTTACATAAAAGGCTGGATGACGTAACAGCTATGGGACAGCCGGCTTCTCAGCCCGCGCCTGCCCAGGCGTCTCAAAGGCCATCAGGGGCTCAAAAACGCCCGCTCCCTCAGATGGCAGACACAGCTGTCGACACGGAGTCTGACTCCAGTGTCGACGAGGTTGAGACATATACACAATCCACTAGGAACATCCGTTACATGATCCCGGCAATAAAAAATGTGTTACACATTTCTGACATTAACCCAAGTACCACTAAAAAAGGGTTTTATGTTTGGGGAGAAAAAGCAGGAAGTGTTTTGTTCCCCCATCAAATGAGTGAATGAAGTGTGAAAAAGCGTGGGTTCCCCCGATAAGAAACTGGTAATTTCTAAAAAGTTACTGATGGCGTACCCTTTCCCGCCAGAGTATAAGTTACGCTGGGAGATATCCCCTAGGGTGGATAAGGCGCTCACACGTTTGTCAAAAAAGGTGGCACTGCCGTCTTAGGATACGGCCACTTTGAAGGTACCTGCTGATAAAAAGCAGGAGGCTATCCTGAAGTCTGTATTTACACACTCAGGTACTAGACTGAGACCTGCAGATAGTGCTGCTGCAGCGTGGTCTGTAACCCTGTCAAACAGGGATACTATTTTGCGAACATAAGACGTCGTCTTATATATGAGGGATGCACAGAGGGATATTTTGCCGGCTGGCATCCAGAATTAATGCAATGTCAATTCTGTCAGGAGGGTATTAGAGACCCGACACTGGACAGGTGATGCTGACTTTAAAAGGCACATAGAGCCTTATATGGGTGAGGAATTGTTTGGGGATGGTCTCTGGGACCTCGTATCAACAGCAACAGCTGGGAAGAAATTTTTTTACCTCAGGTTTCCTCACAGCCTAAGAAAGCACTGTATTATCAGGTACTGTCCTTTCGGCTTCAGAAAAGCAAGCGGGTCAAAGGCGCTTCCTTTCTGCACAGAGACGAGGGAAGAGGGAAAAAGCTGCACCAGTCAGCCAGTTCCCAGAATCAAAATTCTTCCCCCGCTTCCTCTGAGTCCACCGCATGACGCGGGGGCTCCACAGGCGTAGCCAGGTACGGTGGGGGGCCGCCTCAAAAATTTCAGCGATCAGTGGGCTCGCTCACAGGTGGATCCCTGGATCCTTCAAGTAGTATCTCAGGGGTACAAGCTGGAATTCGAGGCGTCTCCCCCCCGCCGTTTCCTCAAATCTGCCTTGCCAACAACTCCCTCAGGCAGGGAGGCTGTGCTAGAGGCAATTCACAAGCTGTATTCCCAGCAGGTGATAGTCAAGGTGCCCCTACTTCAACAAGGACGGGGTTACTATTCCACACTGTTTGTGGTACCGAAACCGGACGGTTCGGTGAGACCCATTTTAAATTTGAAATCCTTGAACACATACATAAAAAAATTCAAGTTCAAGATGGAATCGCTCAGGGCGGTTATTGCAAGCCTGGAGGAGGGGGATTACATGGTATCCCTGGACATCAAGGATGCTTACCTACATGTCCCCATTTACCATCCTCACCAGGAGTACCTCAGATTTGTGGTACAGGATTGCCATTACCAATTCCAAACACTGCCGTTTGGACTGTCCACGGCACCGAGGGTCTTTACCAAGGTAATGGCAGAAATGATGATACTCCTTCGAAAAAAGGGAGTTTTAATTATCCCGTACTTGGACGATCTCCTTATAAAGGCGAGGTCCAAGGAGCAGTTGTTGGTCGGAGTAGCACTATCTCGGGAAGTGCTACAACAGCACGGATGGATTCTATACATTCCAAAGTCACAGCTGGTTCCTACCACACGCCTACTGTTCCTGGGGATGGTTCTGGACACAGAACAGAAAAAAGTGTTTCTCCCGCAGGAGAAAGCCAAGGAGCTGTCATCTCTAGTCAGAGACCTCCTGAAACCAAAACAGGTATCGGTGCATCACTGCACACGAGTCCTGGGAAAAATGGTAGCTTCTTACGAAGCAAAATTCCATTCGGCAGGTTCCATGCAAGAACCTTTCAGTGGGACCTCTTGGACAAGTGGTCGGGATCGCATCTTCAGATGCATCGGCTGATAACCCTGTCTCCAAGGACCAGGGTATCTCTACTGTGGTGGCTGCAGAGTGCTCATCTTCAAGAGGGCCGCAGATTCGGCATACAGGACTGGGTCCTGGTAACCACGGATGCCAGCCTTCGAGGCTGGGGGGCAGTCACACAGGGATGAAATTTCCAAGGACTTTGGTCAAGTCAGGAGTCGTCCCTACACATAAATATTCTGGAACTGAGGGCCATTTACAATGCCCTAAGTCTGGCAAGGCCTCTGCTTCAAAACCAGCCGGTACTGATCCAATCAGACAACATCACGGCAGTCGCCCATGTAAACCGACAGGGCGGCACAAGAAGCAAGATGGCAATGGCAGA
This sequence comes from Pseudophryne corroboree, assembly GCF_028390025.1. Taxonomy (NCBI): domain Eukaryota; kingdom Metazoa; phylum Chordata; class Amphibia; order Anura; family Myobatrachidae; genus Pseudophryne; species Pseudophryne corroboree. Next base: position 1,093,482,549 of record NC_086444.1, on the reverse strand, counting down.
AGCCACAAGGATTCTCCGATGGGTGGAAAATCACGTCTTAGCACTGTCAGCAGTGTTCATTCCGGGAGTGGACAACTGGGAAGCAGACTTCCTCAGCAGACAGGACCTACACCCGGGAGAGTGGGGACTTCATCCAGAAGTCTTCCAACTGTTGGTAAACCGTTGGGAAAGGCCACAGGTGGACATGATGGCGTCCCGCCTAAACAAAAAACTAGATATTGCGCCAGGTCAAGGGACCCTCAGGCAATAGCTGTGGACGCTCTAGTGACACCGTGGGTGTACCAGTCGGTTTATGTATTCCCTCCTCTGCCTCTCATACCAAAGGTACTGAGAATAATAAGAAAACGAGGAGTAAGAACGATACTCGTGGTTCCGGATGGGCCAAGAAGAGCTTGGTACCCAGAACTTCAAGAAATGATATCAGAGGACCCATGGCCTCTACCGCTCAGACAGGATCTGCTACAGCAGGGGCCCTGTCTGTTCCAAGACTTACCGTGGCTGCGTTTGACGGCATGGCGGTTGAATTCCGGATCCTAAAGGAAAAGGGCATTCCGGAAGAAGTCATTCCTACGCTGATAAAAGCCAGGAAAGAAGTAACCGCAAACCATTATCACCGTATTTGGCGAAAATATGTTGCGTGGTGTGAGGCCAGGAAGGCCCCAACAGAGGAATTTCAGCTTTGTCGTTTTCTGCACTTCCTACAGTCAGGGGTGACTATGGGTCTAAAATTGGGTTCCATTAAGGTCCAGATTTCGGCTCTGTCGATTTTCTTCCAGAAAGAACTGGCTTCACTGCCTGGAGTTCAGACATTTGTAAAGGGAGTGCTACATATTCAGCCCCCTTTTATGCCTCCTGTGGCACCTTGGGATCTCAACGTGGTGTTGAGTTTCTTAAAATCACATTGGTTTGAGCCACTTAAAACTGTGGATTTGAAATATCTCACGTGGAAAGTGGTCATGTTATTGGCCTTGGCTTCGGCCAGGCGTGTGTCAGAATTGGCGGCTTTGTCATGTAAAAGCCCTTATCTGATTTTCCATATGGATAGGGCAGAATTGAGGACTCGTCCCCAGTTTCTCCCTAAGGTGGTATCAGCTTTTCACTTGAACCAACCTATTGTAGTGCCTGCGGCTACTAGGGACTTGGAAGATTCCAAGTTACTGGACGTAGTCAGGGCCTTAAAAATTTATATTTCCAGGACGGCTGGAGTCCGGAAAACTGACTCGCTTTTTATCCTGTAGGCACCCAACAAAATAGGTGCTCCTGCTTCTAAGCAGACTATTGCTCGCTGAATTTGTAGCACAATTCAGCTGGAGCATTCTGCGGCTGGATTGCCGCATCCTAAATTACAATTTTGCCGAGCTGCAACTTGGTCAGGGGCAAACACGTTTGCTAAATTCTACAAAATTGATACCCTGGCTGAGGAGGACCTTGAGTTCTCTCATTCGGTGCTGCAGAGTCATCCGCACTCTCCCGCCCGTTTGGGAGCTTTGGTATAATCCCCATGGTCCTTACGGAGTTCCCAGCATCCACTAGGACGTCAGAGAAAATAAGATTTTACTCACCGGTAAATCTATTTCTCGTAGTCCGTAGTGGATGCTGGGCGCCCATCCCAAGTGCGGATTGTCTGCAATACTTGTATGTAGTTATTGCCTAACTAAGGGTTATTGTTGAGCCATCTGTTGAGAGGCTCAGTTATATTTCATTCTGTTAACTGGGTGTAGTATCACGAGTTATACAGTGTGATTGGTGTGGCTGGTATGAGTCTTACCCGGGATTCAAAATCCTTCCTTATTGTGTCAGCTCTTCCGGGCACAGTATCCTAACTGAGGTCTGGAGGAGGATCATAGTGGGAGGAGCCAGTGCACACCAGATAGTACCTAATCTTTCTTTTAGAGTGCCCAGTCTCCTGCGGAGCCCGTCTATTCCCCATGGTCCTTACGGAGTTCCCAGCATCCACTACGGACTACGAGAAATAGATTTACCGGTGAGTAAAATCTTATTTTTATCCGACACGCCTGCGTTTTTTCACACACTCCCCGAAAACGGTCAGTTACCTCCCAGAAACACCCACTTCCTGTCAATCACTCTGCGGCCAGCAGTGCGACTGAAAAGCTTCGCCAGAGCTTGTGTAAAACTGCATCGGCTTTTGTGAAAGTACGACGCGCGTGCGCAGTGCGCCCCATACGCATGCGCAGAATTGCCGTTTTTTGACCTGATCGCTGCACTGCGAACGAAAGCAGCTAGCGATCAACTCGGAATGAGGGCCAATGCTCCTTGTTGACATTACACATACTGTATCCTTCTTGTTGACATTTACACCATACTGTAACGCTCCTGGTTGACATTACACCATACCGTAACAATCCTTGTTGACATTACACACACCGAATTGCTCATTATTCACATTACACCACACAGTAGTGCCCATTATACACATTACGCTACATAGTATTAGCGCCCACTGTACACATAATACCCCACATTAGTAATGACATAATGCTACTTAGTAATGCCCCACATTAGTAATGCTTGTGCACTTTGTGGGATGGCGCAATGGCTGCAGGGAGACAGTATTACTATTTCTGCAAAGGCACATGGGAGGAGTGCTGCTGGTCAATACTCCCTTATACGCCGCACTACATCACTACACTAAGGGGGTAATTCCAAGTTGATCGCAGCAGGAATTTTGTTAGCAGTTGGGCAAAACCATGTGCACTGCAGGGGAGGCAGATATAACATGTGCAGAAAGAGTTAGATTTGGGTGGGTTATTTTGTTTCTGTGCAGGTTAAATACTGGCTGCTTTATTTTTACACTGCAAATTAGATTGCAGATTGAACACACCTCATCCAAATCTAACTCTCTGCACATGTTATATCTGCCTTCCCTGCAGTGCACATGGTTTTGCCCAACTGCTAACAAAATTCCTGCTGCTATCAACTTGGAATTACCCCCTAAATACGCCCTTATAACTGCACTACATCAGTACACTAAATACGCCCTTATATGCGCACTACATCACTACACTAAATACGTCCTTATACGTGCACTACATCAGTACACTAAATACGCCCTTATATGCCACACTACATCACTACACTAAATACACCCTTACATGCGCACTACATCACTACACTAAATACGCCCTTATATGCGCACTACAGCACTACACTAAATATGCCCTTATACACCGCACTACATCACTACACTAAATACCCCCTTATACACCGCAGTACATCATTACACTAAATACACCCTTATACGCGCACTACATCACTACATTAAATATGCCCTTATATGCTGCACTACATCACTACACTAAATATGCTGCACTATGGGGGTCATTCCGAGTTGTTCGCTCATTGACGATTTTCGCTATGCTGCGATTTGTTGCAAAATGCGCATGCGCAAAGCTCGCAGGGCGCATGCGCTTAGTTATTTTACTAAAAACTTAGTAGATTTGCTGTGGATTCTGCGGCGCTTTTCAGTCTGTTGATCGGTGAGTGATTGACAGGAAAGGGGCGTTTCTGGGTGGTAACTGAGCGTTTTCCGGGAGTGTGCTAAAAAACGCAGGCGTGCCAGGGAAAAACGCGGGAGTGTCTGGAGAAACGGGGGAGTGGCTGGCTGAACGCAGGGCGTGTTTGTGACATCAAACCAGGAACTAAACGGACTGAGCTGATCGCAATCTGTGAGTAGGTCTGGAGCTACTCAGAAACTGCAAAGAATTATTTATTAGCAGTTCCGCTAATCTTTCGTTCGCAATTCTGCTAAGCTAAGATACACTCCCAGAGGGCGGCGGCCTAGCGTGGTCAATGCTGCTAAAAGCAGCTAGCGAGCGAACAACTCGGAATGAGGGCTTATATCACTACACTAAATATGCCCTTATACGTCGCACTACATCACTACACTAAATACGCCCTCATACGCCGCACTACATCACTACACTAAATACGCCGCACTAAATGACTGCACTGCACTACATTCCATGCAATAACATTTTACACATCCTTGTGCCACCCTCCACATGAACTTACCATGATGAAGTCCTCTCTCTGTCCACTGTAGCTTTAGAGTCAGTCAAGGGCGACACTGCGACATGGTAGAGTGGTAGGAGGAGACAGGACCCTTGGGAGAGAGCTGGACAAATCAGAAGAGAAGTGGTGGAAGGAAGGGGCGGGGTTTGGTCCTACAGCTGGGACAGTGCTAGGTAGAGGCTAAGTGAGGACTGACTGAGGGGCAGTAGAGGACGGGGCCTGATCCTCCGGCCGGGACATAGCAGGGTAGAGGGATAGTTGCAGGGCTGGCTGTGTGGAAGAAAGGGGCGGGGCTTGGTCCTCAGGCTGGAACCGAGCAGGGTAGAGGGATAGTTGCAGGGCTGGCTGTGTGGAAGAAAGGGGCGGGGCTTGGTCCTCAGGTCGGGACAGAGCAGGGTAGAGGAATAGTTGCAGGGCTGGCTATGTGGAAGAAAGGGGTGTGGCTTGGTCCTCAGGTCGGGACAGAGCAGGGTAGAGGGATAGTTGCAGGGCTGGCTGTGTGGAAGAAAGGGGCGGGGCTTGGTCCTCGGGCCGGGACAGCACGGGAAAGTTGGGACTGACTGAGGGGAAGAAGGGGGTGGGGCTTGATACTCTGACTGGGACATAGCAGGTAAGAAAGGAAGCAGGGGCAGGGCTGGCTGTGAGGAAGAAGGGGCGGGGCTCGCTCCTCCGGCAGGGACAGATCAAGGAAAAGGGAACTGGGGACTGCTGAGGGAAAGAAGGGGAGGGTGTCTGATCCTCAATCCGGACCACAGCAGGTTAGAAGGGAATTGGGGACTGGGCTGGCTGAGCTGAAGAAGGGGGAGGGGCTCGGTCTTTCAGCCTGGACAGAGCGGGGTAGACTGAGGGGAATCGAGGATGGGAAGAAGCATTGCGGGGCTTGGTCCTCTGGCTGGGAGAGAGCACACCCCGCACAGGGCTTAAGGGGGCTGGCCTAGTCATATTAACAAGAGATTGCAGGGTAGAGGGGAAGAAGGGGGCTGGCCTGGTCCTGTGGACAGGAGGGAGCACTGGCAGAGATTAAGAAGGGGGTGATTTTTTCTTGCAGTAGCTGTTAACTAAGAGGAGGGGACCCGTTCTCTCCGTCCTCACCATGACCACAGTGCATTCCTCGGCGGTGCCTAGGGCCATCTCTGCTTGTACCAGGTCCAGATGGAATGACTGGGCCGGCCCTGCCCACTGCCCTATCACAGCTTCCTCAGTGACAGGGGCGCGCTTTTATGTGAGCTGAAAGCACGCCCCTGTCAAAGCGGCACTTCTAGTAAGTGCCGCTTCTACTGCTTTTTTTTAATGGGCTTTCACTGCCCCTGCCCCCCCCCCCCCCCCCCACGCTTCTGGTCCGTTACACTGACAACGGGAGGCACCGACAGCGGTGCCTCCGACACACATTTAACACAGTTATTTACAGTTTAAAAATTATTACAATAATGTGAAGGCTAAAGCAGATACTTATGACACTTAAGTCCCAGTAATACTGGCCTTTTTTTCTCACAGGCTTTCTAAAATGCAGAGGTGGCTTCATCAAAAACTGTTTCCAGTGTCACGTCATCTTCTCAAATAACGTGTTCACTTTAATGTGTACATGATATACAGTAGGCTCAGTTTTACAAAGATCACCTTCAGCACTTAGGGTGTGTACACATGGTGAGATCCTTGCTATGCCCGATTTTTACTTGCGATTTCCCTTGAATTCCCTGGAGCCCAGATAGCACAGATTTTGACTAACTTTTTTTGAGATATGGACTATGTGTGCTACGATTTTGGCTTATGTGAGATTTTGGCTTATGTGAGATGTCATTGACATGTGAGATGAACTAATAGTAGATAGTACACCGATCTAGCAAGGATTGACTTGTCTGCACAGTCTATCTTTTCTTGCGATGCCGACCTGGCGGGACCGCGCATTGAGATCGCCAGGTGACTTTCACCTTGCGATCTGCACTAACTTTTCTTGCGATTTTGACTATATAGTCAAAATCAAAAGAAAATATCTCACCGTGTGTACACTCCCTAAGTTATGTGACAATTCTTGGAAATAAGCATTGTGTAACGTGCTTTCATGTGTTACAAACGAAATGTTATTATAATTATTGAACTCTATGGTAAGGACATTTCTTATATATATAGGGCCTAATTTAAGGTTGATTGCAAAGTAATATATTCCTCTAATGGACAAAACCATGTGCACTGCAGGTGGGGCAGATATACAGTAACATGTGCAGAGAGCGTTTTAGATTGGGGTGTGTTATATTGTTTCTGTGCAGGGTAAATACAGGCTGCTTTTGTGATAACCCCCTCTTGGGGTATCCCTTCTGCTAGTTAAACCAGCTGCAGACACACTGTGAGGATTAAAACTCTTTTTACACTGGTTGCTAAGCAACCATGGCACCCAGGAGAAAAATATGTATAGCACTAGGACACTGGGCTTTCCATCAGGATCCCTGCAGAGCGGGAAGCTGGGAGCGCTCTGATTGGTCGTGTGTGTGGGGAGAGAAGAAGGGAGGAGAGCTGCAGAGAGCAGCATGGCAGTGAAGCAAGATGCAGTGGGTGTGAGGAGCTGTACGCGGAGGTCTGGAGGCACGCTGCGCTGGGAGAGACTGGGCACTGAGAGAAGGCTGTCACCCTGAAAAGCAGCAGTGAGAAGTGACCAGCAGGAGCTGGCAACAGCAGCAGATAATACAGGTACTCTACCTCACCCCAGACAGCCCCCACCTATGGGCACCCAGACCAAAAGTGATCACCCTGACAGCTTTCAACATCACAGCCCCCTTGGGACAGATCACAGCAGGACTCTATGTACAAGGAGAGGGACACGTGTGATTTATTTGGGGTTGCCTGCCACTGTACCAGAGAGCCTTTAGGGATAGGGTTGTGTGAAACCCCCTGCTTCCCCTTACCACTTCAATTGCAAGGAAAACACGAAGTGACACTTATCCCTAGACTGTTTGAGCTGCAGCACAATGTGTGTGCCAGGATTGGGTCATTTGCTCTGTGTCCCACTGTATGCTGACATCAGTTCTTACTCCACAGTGCCCTCTATTTGAAGCTCATTGCTACACTGTGCTGTGACTTACTCCACGGCGCCTTCTATTTAAAGCTCATTGCTACACTGTGCTATGACTTACTCCACAGCGCCCTCTATTGGAAGCTCATTGCTACACTGTGCTATGACTTACTCCACAGCGCCCTCTATTGGAAACTGGTGCTATACATTGCAAGTAGCTGCTCTACGGCACCACCCGTTGGATTACAAAACTGTGCACAGTGCAAACTCATTCTACAGCACCCCCTGTAGGACATTGATATAGCTGGAACATTTTGTCAGCCGCATAAACTGAACATATCCAATCTAGCGCCATCTGGCGGACACTTTAGTAAATACGGAGTGGATAGAAATGCCAGCCCACGCTTATGTTGTACTTTCGTTTGGGTAAATGCCTAATTGTATTGCAGCATTATTCCTGACTGATGCAGTTGATTGTCAAAGTCCTTCTTGTGTTCTAATTGCAACATTACACATTTATACCTGATGTTACAGGTTGCTTCAACAAACAGGTCGTGTTGATATGTAAATGTACTTGGCTGGTAATACCCAAATATCATTTGTAGTGGCGACTAGTGAAACCAACTATAATAAATTGTTGTCACTACGATTCTGTGTTCTATCTATATGTGTGTGTCTCTCTTCGGGTGTCCATCCTTCTGCCACAGGCTCCTGAAGAAGTCGGGAGAGGTCTAAAAGCCGCAATCGTCGATAGAAGAAAGCAGGTACGATTGCACTCACACACACAGGGGAGCTATTACACTTTATTTTTACACGGCAGTTTAGATTTAAGTTTGAACACACCCCACCCAAATCTAAGTATCTCTGCACATGTTATATCTGCCCCACCTACACTGCACATGGTTTTGCCCATTAGAGTAAAATGTTGTTTTGCACGCAACCCAATGTAGCTGATAGGTGCCAGGACTGGTGCACACGCAGTAGTGGCGGAAGTACTGTGCAAGCGCAAAACCGCGGATTCTATGGACTGCAGCCACTGGCTGCTATGGACTGCATTGGCTGACAACAGACCTGAGCCAGAATTAATTTTCACTCAGAAACCCCAAAGCAGGGGCGGATCCAGAAGTGGGGCTTCAGTTTGGAATGACAGTTGGTGGCAGTTGGTATGGCTCTCCTCTGGAGCCGCCACTGCCCCACCAAATTCTGATCCTGGACTTGATTCGACTCGGAACTCCTAACTTCAGGTGGGTATATATTTCAGGAAAACTAAACCACACATCTATAATAAATAAATATAAATATATATATATATATATATATATACAGTATATATATTAGTGATGTGCACTTGACATGTTTTAGGTTTTGGTTTTGGATTCGGTTCCGCTGCCGTGTTTTGGATTCGGATGCGTTTTGGCAAAACCTCCCTTAAAATTTTTTGTCGGATTCGGGTGTGTTTTGGATTTGGGTGTTTTTTTCCAAAAAACCCTCAAAAACAGCTTAAATCATAGAATTTGGAGATCATTTTTATCCCATAGTATTTTTAACTTCAATAACCATAATTTCCACTAATTTCCAGTCTGTTCTGAGCACCTCACACCTCACAATATTATTTTTAGTCCTAAAATTTGCACCGAGGTCGCTGGATGACTAAGCTAAGCGACCCAAGTGGGTGGCACAAACACCTGGCCCATCTAGGAGTGGCACTGCAGTGTCAGACAGGATGGCGCTTAAAAAAATTGGCCCAAAACATCACATGATGCAAAGATAAATAAATAACAAAAAGAGGTGCAAGGTGGAATTGTACTTGGGCCCTCCCACCCACCCTTATGTTGTGTAAACAGGACATGCACACTTTAACAAACCCATCATTTCAGCGACAGGGTCTGCCACACGACTGTGGCTGAAATCACTGGTTGGTTTGGGCCCCCACCAAAAAATATGCAATCAATCTCTCCTTGTACAAACTGACTCTACAGAGGCAAGATGTCCACCTCCTCCTCATCGTCCGATTCCTCACCCCTTTCACTGTGTACATCCCCCTCCTCACAGAATATTAATTCGTCCCCACTGGAATCCACCATCACAGGTCCCTGTGTACTTTTTGGAGGCAATTGCTGGTGAATGTCTCCACGGAGAAATTGATTATAATTCATTTTGATGAACATCATCTACTCCACATTTTGTGGACGTAACCTCGTACGCCGATCGCTGACAAGGTTACCGGCTGCACTAAACACTCTTTCGGAGTACACACTGGAGGGGGGGCAACTTAGGTAAAATAAAGCCAGTTTGTGCAAGGGCCTCCAAATTACCTCTTTTTCCTGCCAGTATAAGTACAGACTGTCTGACATGCCTACTTGGATGCTGTCACTCATATAATCCACCACCATTCTTTCAATGGTGACAGAATCATATGCAGTGACAGTAGACGACATGTCAGTAATCGTTGGCAGGTCCTTCAGTCCGTACCAGATGTCAGCTATCGCTCCTGACTGCCCTGCATCACCGCCAGCGGGTGGTTTTGGAAATTTTATCCTTTTCCTGGCAGCTCCAGTGGCGGGAGAAAATGAAGCAGCCACCTCTTCCCATCCAGTGTTGGGAAGGTCAGGCATCGCAACCAACACAATTGGACTCTCCTTGGGGATTTGTGATTTAGAAGAACGCACAGTTCTTTGCTGTGCTTTTGCCAGCTTAACTCTTTTCATTTTTCTAGCGGGAGGATGAGTGCTTCGGTCCCCATGTGATGCTGACCCACTAGTCATGAGGAACATAGGAGAGGGCCTTAGCCGTTCCTTGCCACTCCGTGTCGTAAATGGAATATTGGCAAGTTTACGCTTCTCCTCAGACGCTTTTAATTTAGATTTTTTTTTGGTCATTTTACTGAACTTTTGTTTTTTGGATTTTACATGCTCTATACTATGACATTGGGCATCGGCCGTGGCAGACGACGTCGATGGCATTTCATCGTCTCTGCTATGTCTAGTGGCAGCAGCTTCAGCACTAGGTGGAAATAGATCTTGATCTTTCCCTATTTTACCCTCCACATTTTTGTTCTCCATTTTTTAATGTGTGGAATTTTATATGCCAGTAATATATCTGGAATTAGACAGCAGGAATGTCTGGAATTAAATACCACTAGATAGATACCAGATACCACTGTGACTGGAATGATGATGACCTATGCACAGTGACAGGACACTACCACAGCACCCTACAGCAGCAAGATGCAGCACAAGACACTGGACTTTTAGTCGCCACAATGCAGCCCTGAAACCGAGCACAGATATTAAGCACTGTTCAAGATACTAGAAGTAACACGGAGCTGCAAGATACAGCAATGGCCTACTGTACTGTTCTACTATATACTGGTGGTCACCACAATGCAGCACTGTACTACTATATACTGGTCACCACAATGCAGCACAGATATTGAGCACTGATCAGGAGAATAGAAGTGACACAGAGCAGCAAGATACAGCAATGGCCTTCTGTACTGTACTACGTACTATATACTGGTGGTCATCACAATGCAGCACTGTACTACTATATACTGTTCAGCACAATGCAGGAGATATTGAGCACTGATCAGGAGAATAGTGATGTGCACTGGAAATTTTTCGGGTTTTGTGTTTTGGTTTAGGGTTCGGTTCCGCGGCCATGTTTTGGGTTCGAACGCGTTTTGGCAAAACCTTACCAAATTTTTTTTGTCGGATTCGGTTGTGTTTTGGATTCGGATGTTTTTTTCAATAAACCCTAAAAAACAGCTTTAATCATAGAATATGGGGGTCATTTTGATCCCATAGTATTATTAACCTCAATAACCATAATTTACACTCATTTCCAGTATATTCTGAACACCTCACACCTCACAATATTATTTTTAGTCCTAAAATTTGCACCGAGGTCGCTGGATGGCTAAGCTAAGCGACACAAGTGGCCAACACAAACACCTGCCCCATCTAGGAGTGGCACTGCAGTGTCACGCAGGATGGTCCTTCAAAAAAATACTCCCCAAACAGCACATGACGCAAAGAAAAAAAGAGGCGCAATGAGGTAGCTGTGTGACGACTAAGCTAAGCGACCCTAGTGGCCGACACAAACACCTGGCCCATCTAGGAGTGGCACTGCAGTGTCAGGCAGGATGGCCCTTCCAAAAAATACTCCGCAAACAGCACATGATGCAAAGAAAAAAAGAGGCGCAATGAGGTAGCTGTGTGACGACTAAGCTAAGCGACCCTAGTGGCCGACACAAACACCTGGCCCATCTAGGAGTGGCACTGCAGTGTCAGGCAGGATGGCCCTTCCAAAAAATACTCCCCAAACAGCACATGACGCAAAGAAAAAAAGAGGCGCAATGAGGTAGCTGTGTGACGACTAAGCTAAGCGACCCTAGTGGCCGACACAAACACCTGGCCCATCTAGGAGTGGCACTGCAGTGTCAGGCAGGATGGCCCTTTCAAAAAATACTCCCCAAACAGCACATGACGCAAAGAAAAAAAGAGGCGCAATGAGGTAGCTGTGTGACGACTAAGCTAAGCGACCCTAGTGGCCGACACAAACACCTGGCCCATCTAGGAGTGGCACTGCAGTGTCAGGCAGGATGGCCCTTCCAAAAAATACTCCCCAAACAGCACATGACGCGAAGAAAAAAAGAGGCGCAATGAGGTAGCTGTGTGACGACTAAGCTAAGTGACCCTAGTGGCCGACACAAACACCTGGCCCATCTAGGAGTGGCACTGCAGTGTCACGCAGGATGGCCCTTCAAAAAAATACTCCCCAAACAGCACATGACGCAAAGAAAAATGAAAGAAAAAAGAGGTAGGAAAAAAACTGTGTTCCCTAATGCACACCGAGTGTGCATTAGGGAACACAGTTTTTTTCCTACACAGAATTACCCCTCCCCTTTTAGCACCTGAGTGACATTACAATCTGATTGAGCAGCTTTCCACCTTGTGTATTGTATATAGAGAGGCACAAATGGGTCAGCATTAGGAGGGATTGCTGACTCTAGTAGTGCCATAGGGGAAGCCAGGGGTATCCCCAGGTAAGCTGGCTCTCAGATGCTGTAGGTGCCATTACCATGTGGCCTTACACTGGGAATTTAACCCAGATATATATATGTAATTATTTATGGGGTGGGTGTGGGGTGCAGTGGCCCCTGTGTCGGTATGGGTGGGCTGCTGCAGGTCGGCACACCCTAACACTTTATTAACACTTATTATTTTTCCTATCACTTTGTATATATTATTTTAATCACACCACTTACATAGCACTTCTGTGCTTCTTATTAACCCCTATTAATTTTCACCTGTGTGCTGACCTGGGGTGGCCGACCTGTGCCGACATTGTGGGGTCCTGCACCCCAGGCCCATACCTAGTATTAGGGACCCCCAGTGACGGAGAAGCCTTGTCGATCGGCCTGGGGGCTTAACCCTATATCTGCAGATATACGCAACTAAGATCTCCGTATTATCTGACTATTATTATATAGTAATATTATTCACTCGGTGTGCATTAGGGAACACAGTTTTTTTCCTACACAGAATTACCCCTCCCCTTTTAGCACCTGAGTGACATTACAATCTGATTGAGCAGCTTTCCACCTTGTGTAAAGAAAAAAGAGGTGCAAGATGGAATTGTCCTTGGACCCTCCCAAAAACCCTTATGTTGTAAAAACAGGACATGCACACTTTAACGAACCCATCATTTCAGCGACAGGGTCTGCCACACGACTGTGACTGAAATGACTGGTTGGTTTGGGCCCCCACCAAAAAAGAAGCAATCAATCTCTCCTTGCACAAACTGGCTCTACAGAGGCAAGATGTCCACCTCCTCATCATCGTCCGATTCATCACCCCTTTCACTGTGTACATCCCCCTCCTCACAGATTATTAATTCGTCCCCACTGGAATCCACCATCTCAGGCCCACCGTGTACTTTCTGGAGGCAATTGCTGCTGGTGAATGTCTCCATGGAGGAATTGATTATAATTCATTTTAATGAACATCATCTTCTCCACATTTTCTGGAAGTAACCTCGTACGCCGATTGCTGACAAGGTGAGCGGTGGCACTAAACACTCTTTCGGAGTACACACTGGAGGGAGGGCAACTTAGGTAGAATAAAGCCAGTTTGTGCAAGGGCCTCCAAATTGCCTCTTTTTCCTGCCAGTATACGTACGGACTGTCTGACGTGCCTACTTGGATGCGGTCACTCATATAATCCTCCACCATTCTTTCAATGGTGAGAGAATCATATGCAGTGACAGTAGACGACATGTCAGTAATCGTTGGCAGGTCCTTCAGTCCGGACCAGATGTCAGCATCAGCAGTCGCTCCAGACTGCCCTGCATCACCGCCAGCGGGTGGGCTCGGAATTCGTAGCCTTTTCCTCGCACCCCCAGTTGCGGGAGAATGTGAAGGAGGAGATGTTGACGGGTCGCGTTCCGCTTGACTTGACAATTTTCTCACCAGCAGTTCTTTGAACCTCTGCAGACTTGTGTCTGCCAGAAAGAGAGATCCAACGTAGGTTTTAAATCTAGGATCGAGCACGGTGGCCAAAATGTAGTGCTCTGATTTCAACAGATTGACCACACGTGAATCCTGGTTAAGCGAATGAAGGGCTCCATCCACAAGTCCCACATGCCTAGCGGAATCGCTCTGTTTTAGCTCCTCCTTCAATGCCTCCAGCTTCTTCTGCAAAAGCCTGATGAGGGGAATGACCTGACTCAGGCTGGCAGTGTCTGAACTGACGTGTGGCAAGTTCAAAAGGTTGCAGAACCTTGCACAACGTTGAAATCATTCTCCACTGCGCTTGAGACAGGTGCATTCCACCTCCTTTGCCTATATCGTGGCCAGATGTATAGGCTTGAATGGCCTTTTGCTGCTCCTCCATCCTCTGAAGCATATAGAGGGTTGATTTCCACCTCGTTACCACCTCTTGCTTCAGATGATGGCAGGGCAGGTTCAGGTGTTTTTGGTGGTGCTCCAGTCTTCTGTATGCGGTGCCTGTACGCCGAAAGTGGCCCGCAATTCTTCTGGCCACCGACAGCATCTCTTGCACTCCCCTGTCGTTTTTTAAATAATTCTGCACCACCAAATTCAAGGTATGTGCAAAACATGGGACGTGCTGGAATTTGCCCAGATGTAATGCACGCACAATATTGCTGGCGTTGTCCGATGCCACAAATCCCCAGGAGAGTCCAATTGGGGTAAGCCATTCTGCGATGATCTTCCTCAGTTGCCGTAAGAGGTTTTTAGCTGTGTGCGTATTCTGGAAAGCGGTGATACAAAGCGTAGCCTGCCTAGGAACGAGTTGGCGTTTGCGAGATGCTGCTACTGGTGCCGCCGCTGCTGTTCTTGCAGCGGGAGGCAATACATCTACCCAGTGGGCTGTCACAGTCATGTAGTCCTGAGTCTGCCCTGCTCCACTTGTCCACATGTCCGTGGTTAAGTGGACATTGGGTACAACTGCATTTTTTAGGACACTGGTGAGTCTTTTTCTGACGTCCGTGTACATTCTCGGTATCGCCTGCCTAGAGAAGTGGAACCTAGATGGTATTTGGTAACGGGGGCACACTACCTCAAGCAATTGTCTAGTTCCCTGTGAACTAACGGCGAATACTGGACGCACGTCTAATACCAACATAGTTGTCAAGGCCTCAGTTATCCGCTTTGCAACAGGATGACTGCTGTGATATTTCATCTTCCTCGCAAAGGACTGTTGGACAGTCAATTGCTTACTGGAAGTAGTACAAGTGGTCTTCCGACTTCCCCTCTGGGATGCCGATCGACTCCCAGCAGCAACAACAGCAGCGCCAGCAGCAGTAGGCGTTACACTCAAGGATGCATCGGAGGAATCCCAGGCAGGAGAGGACTCATCAGACTTGCCAGTGACATGGCCTGCAGGACTATTGGCTTTCCTGGGTAAGGAGGAAATTGACACTGAGGGAGTTGGTGGTGTGGTTTGCGCGAGCTTGGTTACAAGAGGAAGGGATTTACTGGTCAGTGGACTGCTTCCGCTGTCGCCCAATGTTTTTGAACTTGTCACTGACTTATTATGAATGCGCTGCAGGTGACGTATAAGGGAGGATGTTCCGAGGTGGTTAACGTCCTTACCCCTACTTATTACAGCTTGACAAAGGCAACACACGGCTTGACACCAGTTGTCCGCATTTCTGTTGAAATAATTCCACACTGAAGAGCTGATTTTTTTTGTATTTTGACCAGGCATGTCAATGGCCATATTCCTCCCACGGACAGCAGGTGTCTCCCCGGGTGCCTGACTTAAACAAACCACCTCACCATCAGAATCCTCCTTGTCAATTTCCTCCCCAGCGCCAGCAACACCCATATCCTCATCCTGGTGTACTTCAACACTGACATCTTCAATTTCACTATCAGGAACTGGACTGCGGGTGCTCCTTCCAGCACTTGCAGGGGGCGTGCAAATGGTGGAAGGCGCAAGCTCTTCCCGTCCAGTGTTGGGAAGGTCAGGCATCGCAACCGACACAATTGGACTCTCCTTTGGGATTTGGGAAGATGGATGTATAGTATAGTATTATATTACTTATGGACGACGAGTGCACTGACGACACAGAGGTAGGTACAGCCGTGGCCTACCGTACTGCTTATATATATAATATACTGTATATAACGGACCTGGTGGACACTGTCAGCAGACTGCTAAACTAGTATGAAGAAAAAAAAAAGCCACCACAGGTATACAATGTAGATGGATGGATAGTGTGAGAGGTGCGGTTGGGGGCCTGCGAGTGCGTGTGGTGGTGCCTGCTGCCGTGCAGGTGTAGACTCGGTACTCACCAGGCGCCGCTCGCTCTCACCTTCAGGTACCGGAACCCTCAACGGACCTGGAAATCTTCACTCGGATCCGGACACGGCGATTCCCTCTCGGAGCTGACCGACGACCGAGCTGAGGAGAGAATGGTCTACATTAAAGGGGGTATCGACCCTGCTTCCGGTGGAACAGGGGATACCCCAGGGGTGGCTGCGACCTTCACCGGCTGGGTGAATGGTCATCACCGGCACAAAGCCTCAGCTACCCAGCTTTCACACACTCGCGCTTTCGCACGTAGTGTGATGAAAGGGATTCTCACGTCCGTGAGCAATCCTAACTCCGGCGCTCGGGGACAAACAAGGGACAGACGTACACGGATGCTACTCACCGTCACAAGTCTTGCACTCCGATCTTCTCCACTTACAGGTCCCTGTAAGGAGGCAAAGAGAAACAGCCGTGCAGGGCCTAACTCTGACCTAGTGTCACACCCTATACTATCTACAACAGCAGAGCCCTCAAACTAGCTCTGTGGGTGTGGTGCAACACAACTATGCACAACTTACACAACACATACACTTTGCCCTGCACGGTAACAACATATATCACACTATCGGAGTTACAACATAAAACGGTGCTGTCCCTTTATCTACCCGACTCAGCACACCCAGTAGTGGGGACCGCACAGCTCACCCACCTACCGTACTCTCAGGGTGGCCTGAGCCTAACGCCCAGTGTCACCTTTACTCACCTCGGGGAAAACACTGCTTCGATGGGCCTAGCGCCCCCTAACTGTCCACAGGCCGGAGGCCTGACTTTGCCCACGGGCCTAGCGCCCGCCTACCTTGCTGCCCGTTGGGTGACCTGGGCCTTGTGCCCAAGGTCACCTTATCGTACCTATTTGGCCAAAATCCACTAGGGCCTAATGCCCTCTAATGCCCCCACAGGCCTAGTGCCTGACCGTGCCCCTCGGGCCTAATGCCCGCCTAACTGCGCCCACAGGCCGGTGGCCTGACTATACTTATGGGCCTAGTGCCCAACCTGCGCCCAGGCCTAGTGCCTGCCTATGTGCCCCCACCGGCCGAGAGGCCCGACCAAATGCCCACGGGCCGGGAGGGCCCGACTACATGCCCACAGGCCGGGAGGGCCTGACTGTGCCCACGGGCCTATTGCCCGAACACCCGGTGGTCTAGGGAGGGGTGGGTACAGGGGCGCCTGATAAGGGCCTACCTGACCCGCTGGGAGAGGCACCAGGGGGGAGCTTCGGCAGCCCTTTGCTTCCCACCCCTGGTGACCCCTCCGGCGCTGCTCTTCTTCAATCTTCGGCCGCTGGCCCGTCCTGGCCAGCGGCGCCGCCGTCGTCGTCGCGCCGCGTCCAGCCGCCGCTGGACATCTTCATTCTTCGCGCTCTTCTGCGCGCCCGCTCTCGTCCACTCCCGCCCGTGTCTTCTGCCGCTCTTCGGCGCGGCCTCCCCTTCAGGCTCCCGCCCGGCGTCTGACGTCAGACGCCAGGGGCGGGGCCTATGACGCGGCGAGCGCCGATTGGCTCGCCGCACCTGTTCCTGATTGGCCGGCGCCCCGCGAGCCGTGATTGGCTCGCGGACGGCGCTGGATTCAAAAAGCCGCGGGCGGCGCTTCTCATTGGCGGCCCCAGCGGCGCCAAGTTTAAAGCGCCGCCGCGCCGCTCTCCGCCGCCGACAGCCTGGTGCAGGGAAACATCCGATCCCTGCACCAGGCACCCGCCGCCACACACTCCGCGCTGGGGACAGACAAGCTGCCCCAGCGCTGTCCCCAGCTAGGGACCACAACATGGATGTGCCCACAGGGCACATCCTTACAATAGTATAGTATTATATTACTTATGGACGACGAGTGCACTGACGACACAGAGGTAGGTACAGCCGTGGCCTACCGTACTGCTTATATATATAATATACTGTATATAACGGACCTGGTGGACACTGTCAGCAGACTGCTAAACTATTATGAAGAAAAAAAAAAAACACCACAGGTATACAATGTAGATGGATGGATAGGATAGTATTATATTACTTATGGACGACGAGTGCACTGACGACACAGAGGTAGGTACAGCCGTGGCCTACCGTACTGCTTATATATATAATAATATACTGTATATAACGGACCTGGTGGACACTGTCAGCAGACTGCTAAACTAGTATGAAGAAAAAAAAAACCACCACAGGAGTGTTTTTCAGGCAGACAAACGTATACTGGACTGGTGGTCACTGTCAGCAAAACTGTGCACTATACTCCTGCTATAACTGCTCCCCAGTCCCCACAATTAGGCAGATTGAGCAGTGCACTCAGCACAGATATATCATGCAGCAGTGCAGCACACTGAGCACAGATATGGTCGAGCGTTTTTTTCTTGTAGAGAAACAAAGGATTAAACTCACTGGTGGTAAACCCTGCACTGTACTCCCTAACAGCTGCTCCCCGTCCCCAATCCTCCCCACAATTATAACTAAGTCACTCAGTTTACTCTTTTCTTTTCTAATATAACGGAGAGGACGCCAGCCACGTACTCTCCCTATCAATCTCAATGCACGTGTGAAAATGGCGGCGACGCGCGGCTCCTTATATAGAATCCGAATCTCGCGAGAATCCGACAGCGGGATGATGACGTTCGGGCGCGCTCGGGTTAACCGAGCAAGGCGGGAGGATCCGAGTCGCTCGGACCGGTGTAAAAAAAGGTGAAGTTCGGGCGGGTTCGGATCCAGAGGATCCGAACCCGCTCATCACTAAATAGAACTGAGTCTGACACGGAGCTGCAAGATACAGCAATGGCCTACTGTACTGTACTACTATACACTGGTGGTCATCACAATGCAGCACTGTACTACTATATACTGTTCACCACAATGCAGCAGATATTGAGCACTGATCAGGATACTAGAACTGAGTCTGACACGGAGCTGCAAGATACAGCAATGGCCTACTGTACTGTACTACTATATACTGGTGGTCATCACAATGCAGCACTGTACTACTATATACTGTTCACCACAATGCAGCAGATATTGAGCACTGATCAGGATACTAGAACTGAGTCTGACACGGAGCTTCAAGATACAGCAATGGCCTACTGTACTGTACTACTATATACTGGTGGTCACCACAATGCAGCACTGTACTACTATATACTGGTCACCACAATGCATCACAGATATTGAGCACTGATCAGGATACTAGAACTGAGTCTGACACGGAGCTGCAAGATACAGCAATGGCCTATTGTACTGTACTACTATATAGTACTGGTGGTCACCACAATGCAGCACACTGAGCACAGATATTGAGCTTTTCAGGCAGAGAACGTAGCCACGTCCTCTCCGCTCAATCGACAATGCACGAGTGGAAATGGCGGCGACGCGCGGCTCTTTATATGGAATCCGAATCTCGCGAGAATCCGACAGCGGGATGATTACGTTTTCCCCCGTTCGGGTTTTGCGTGTTAGGCGGGAAGAACCGAGGCTACCTCGGACCCGTATAAACCACGTGAAGTTCGGAGGGGGGGGGGGGGGGGGTGTTTCAGATCTCGACGAACAGAACCTGCTTATCTCTACTATATATATTATATATATATATATATATATATAAATTGCAATATACAGAGGCACTCCTGGACTTCCAACTTGGTGAAACAAATGCGATGATTTAATTCAACGTTTCGGGGAACTGCCCCCCGTCATCAGGACACACACAGTTCCATATGCTGCTATATTTATGAGTTAGTTTTGTTAAGCAGGTGGCATTATAATTCATTGATTGGTATTTATGGATTTTTAATGATGCTATTTCTTATTCCAGCTTATATTATTGATTTTGCATTGTTCCGTTTATGGTATTATATCTATGATGCTTATTTACTATGCTGCTGTATTTTTTCCGCTTACTTCCTGTTTTTAGTATGACCATGGTGATGTGGGTTTAATGATACTCGTTTACTGGTGCTCAGTATTATGATGTCATCATTTGCTGCCTCTGGGCGGGTGCTTCGTCCCGGCGTCCAGCGTGGTTTCACTTTTTTTGTTCACTTGCTATAAAGGTATGTGTATTATGTTTTTATCCTTTTAATAAAGTCTGACGACAGTGCTGGGGCACTGAAACGTTACTACAAGTACGTGACCGCTGCTAGTCCGTTATTGAAAGCCGTGAGTGCCGCACCTCCATTAAGGCGGAGCTAACTGACGCATGTACTCGCTGGGGCTGTTGAATCTCGAAGTCCACGGCTGATGTGTTCCTACTCGCGGCCCTCAAAAGGCAGCAGCTAACGGCGAGGTGAGGATTCCAATACGGACTAGGTGACTTCTGGTTCCAGCCTTTGTCGGGAGATTATTGTGAAATCATGTGGTAACCAGCCCACACTGGTTACCTTGCGGTACGAGTTTAATCTTATTCTGTACGTCTGTCTATTTTTATTAAATACTTTTATGCACTATGGAGCGCCCCCTATATATGCTTTTTTAACAGATATATATATATACAGGTTGAGTATCCCATATCCAAATATTCCGAAATACGGAATATTCCGAAATACGGACTTTTTTGAGTGAGAGTGAGATAGTGAAACCTTTGTTTTTTGATGGCTCAATGTACACAAACTTTGTTTAATACACACAGTTATTAACAATATTGTATTAAATGACCTTCAGGCTGTGTGTATAAGGTGTATATGAAACATAAATGAATTGTGTGAATGTAGACACACTTTGTGTAATACACAAAGTTATAAAAAATATTGGCTAAAATTACCTTCAGGCTGTCTGTATAAGATGTATATGAAACATAAATGTATTCTGTGCTTAGACTTAGGTCCCATCACCATAATATCTCATTATGGTATGCAATTATTCCAAAATACGGAAAAATCCCATATCCAAAATACCTCTGGTCCCAAGCATTTTGGATAAGGGAGACTCAACCTGTATATATATATATATATATATAATCACACACACACACTCACCTAATTAAGGGGGTCATTCCGAGTTGATCGCTCGCTAGCAGTTTTTAGCAGTAGTGCAAACGCATAGTCGCCGCCCACTGGGGAGTGTATTTTCGCTTTGCAGAAGTGTGAACGCTTGTACAGCAGAGCGCCTGCAAAATCTTTTTGTGCAAAACAAGACCAGCCCTGTAGTTACTTTTTGTGTGCATTGATTCTAACGACGAAGGGAAGGCTTTTGACATCACAGACACGCCCAGCCACGCCTGTTTTTTTTCTGCCACGCCTGCGTTTTTCTAAGCACTCCCTGAAAACAGTCAGTTGACACCCAGAAATGCCCACTTCATCTCAATCTTTCTGCGTTCGGCCGTGCGACTGGAATGTTCGTTACACTCTGTGCAAACCCACGATGCTCATTGTACCTGTACGACGTGCCTGCACATTGCGGTGCATACGCAGAAATGCTGATTTTTAGCCTGATTGCTGTGCTGCAAACAACGCCAGCTAGCGATCAACTCGGAATGACCCCCTAAATGCTGTGGATTAAAGCCATTTGTTTATGTCAGCTTAGTTCCCTGGTGCTCAGTAATTGATATGCTTGGGTGTAGTTCTGTCGTTTTATGCCAGCGAATCAGAACCTAAACCCATTGAAGAAGAGCAATGCTCATATGTTTTTTTGAGAGTCGTGTAGGGCCTCACCAAAAGGGAAGACTGTGAGATTGGTGATCTTAACAATTTATAGTAATATTTTGGAAACATTCCCTGATTTTAAATGAAATACAGTTTGGCATTTAATTAGGTGAGTGAGTATATACAGGTTGAGTCTCCCTTATCCAAAATGCTTGGGACCAGAGGTATTTTGGATATCGGATTTTTCCGTATTTTGGAATAATTGCATACCATAATGAGATATCATGGTGATGGGACCTAAATCTAAGCACAGAATGCATTTATGTTTCATATACACCTTATACACACAGCCTGAATGTCATTTTAGCCAATATTTTTTATAACTTTGTGCATTAAACAAAGTGTGTCTACATTCACACAATTCATTTATGTTTCATATACACCTTATACACACAGCCCGAAGGTCATTTAATACAATATTTTTTAATAACTTTGTGTATTAAACAAAGTTTGTGTACATTGAGCCATCAGAAAACAAAGGTTTCAATATCTCACTCTCACTCAGAAAAGTCCGTATTTCGGAATATTCCGTATTTCGGAATATTTGGATATGGGATACTCAACCTGTATGTCTTTTTTTATTTAAACGATGTGGTCACATACCAATGGCACTGCAGTAGGTTAAGTGGCCATGTATTAAAGCTAATTATTTACGTAAACTTTTGTGGTCACACTTTCTCTTGCATCTCTATTTTGCATATGTCAAGTTTTGTCAGCATATTCGCCAGGTGCTCAGGCTTTCATATTCTTGGGGTGGTTCTGTCTCTTTAAGCCAATTAGCCAGAACCTAAACCCATTGAAGAAGCATAAACTGTATTTAAAATCTGTGTGATATTCTGAGCCCAATGATGCAGAGCAATGCTCCTATTTTTCTTAGGTAGATTGAATGCCACGGATTAAAGTCAATTGCTTATATATATATATATATATATATATCTATATATCTATACATACACACACACACACACACACACACACACACACACACACACACACACACACACACACACACACATATAGATATAAATCGTAGATGCAATCTCTACACATTTACCATTAAATGTTGAGAATTAAATTAAATGTGAGCCTGATTAACTAATAACCATAAGAAAGAAAAATCCGATACTCATCCATATTTATGTTACTAAACCATAATGCCAGCCAAGGAAGAAATAATTAAAACATTTCCTTTATGTGAGCTGCTTTGTTAAATGAAATATTGACTGTATTGATAAACTGTTCTCTGCTTTTATAATCACTATAAAACAATTAAGACGATATGAGGAAACTACAAAACCATATTGAAAGGTGGAAAATGAATGTTTAACACAAACTACTTTCTCTATCGTCCTAGTGGATGCTGGGGTTCCTGAAAGGACCATGGGGAATAGCGGCTCCGCAGGAGACAGGGCACAAAAAGTAAAGCTTTTCCAGATCAGGTGGTGTGCACTGGCTCCTCCCCCTATGACCCTCCTCCAGACTCCAGTTAGATTTTTGTGCCCGGCCGAGAAGGGTGCAATCTAGGTGGCTCTCCTAAAGAGCTGCTTAGAAAAAGTTTAGCTTAGGTTTTTTATTTTACAGTGAGTCCTGCTGGCAACAGGATCACTGCAACGAGGGACTGAGGGGAGAAGAAGTGAACTCACCTGCGTGCAGGATGGATTGGCTTCTTGGCTACTGGACATCAGCTCCAGAGGGACGATCACAGGTACAGCCTGGATGGTCACCGGAGCCGCGCCGCCGGCCCCCTTGCAGATGCTGAAGTCAGAAGAGGTCCAGAATCGGCGGCTGAAGACTCCTGCAGTCTTCTAAAGGTAGCGCACAGCACTGCAGCTGTGCGCCATTTTCCTCTCAGCACACTTCACACGCAGTCACTGAGGGTGCAGGGCGCTGGGGGGGGGCGCCCTGGGAGGCAAATGTAACCTATATAAAGGCTAAAAATACCTCACATATAGCCCCCAGAGGCTATATGGAGATATTTAACCCCTGCCTGGATTCACTAAATAGCGGGAGACGAGCCCGCCGGAAAAGGGGCGGGGCCTATCTCCTCAGCACACGGCGCCATTTCCTCTCACAGCTCCGCTGGTCAGGACGGCTCCCAGGTCTCTCCCCTGCACTGCACTACAGAAACAGGGTAAAACAGAGAGGGGGGGCAAATTTATGGCGATATTTTGATATATATAAAGCAGCTATAAGGGAGCACTTATTATAAGGCTATCCCTGTTATATATAGCGCTTTTGGTGTGTGCTGGCAAACTCTCCCTCTGTCTCCCCAAAGGGCTAGTGGGTCCTGTCTTCGTTAGGAGCATTCCCTGTGTGTCTGCTGTGTGTCGGTACGTGTGTGTCGACATGTATGAGGACGATATTGGTGTGGAGGCGGAGCAATTGCCAAATATGAGGATGTCACCCCCTAGGGAGTCGACACCAGAATGGATGCCTTTATTTATGGAACTACGGGATAGTGTCAACACGCTAAAGCAGTCGTTTGACGACATGAGACGGCCGGACAATCAATTAGTGCCTGTCCAGGCGACTCAAACACCGTCAGGGGCTGTGAAACGCCCTTTGCCTCAGTCGGTCGACACAGACCCAGACGCAGGCACTGACTCCAGTGGTGACGGTGACGAATCAACCGTATTTTCCAGTAGGGCCACACGTTATATGATTTTGGCAATGAAGGAGGCGTTACATTTAGCTGATACTACAGGTACCACTAAACAGGGTATTATGTGGGGTGTGAAAAAACTACCTATAGTTTTTCCTGAATCAGAAGAATTAAATGACGTGTGTAATGAAGCGTGGGTTGCCCCTGATAAAAAGCTGATAATTTCAAAGAAATTATTGGCATTATACCCTTTCCCGCCAGAGGTTAGGGAGCGCTGGGAAACACCTCCTAGGGTGGACAAGGCGCTAACACGCTTATCTAAACAAGTGGCGTTACCCTCTCCTGAGACGGCCGCACTTAAAGATCCATCAGATAGGAGGATGGAAAATATCCAAAAAAGTATATACACACATGCAGGTGTTATACTACGACCAGCTATAGCGACTGCCTGGATGTGCAGTGCTGGGGTAGTTTGGTCAGAGTCCCTGATTGAAAATATTGATACCCTGGACAGGGACAATATTTTACTGTCGTTAGAACAAATAAAGGATGCATTTCTTTATATGCGTGATGCACAGAGGGATATCTGCACACTGGCATCACGGGTAAGTGCTATGTCCATTTCGGCCAGAAGAGCTTTATGGACGCGACAGTGGACAGGCGATGCGGATTCAAAACGACATATGGAAGTTTTGCCGTATAAAGGGGAGGAGTTATTTGGAGTCGGTCTATCAGATTTGGTGGCCACGGCTACAGCCGGGAAATCCACCTTTCTACCTCAAGTCACTCCCCAACAGAGGCAGAGGTCGAGGGAAGAGACAGCAACAGGCAGCTCCTTCCCAGGAACAGAAGCCTTCCCCGGCTTCTACAAAAGCCTCAGCATGACGCTGGGGCTTCTCAAGCGGACTCGGGGACGGTGGGTGGTCGTCTCAAAAATTACAGCGCGCAGTGGGCTCACTCGCAGGTAGATCCCTGGATCCTGCAGATAATATCTCAGGGGTACAGGTTGGAATTAGAGACAGATCCACCTCGCCGTTTCCTGAAGTCTGCTTTACCAACGTCCCCCTCCGAAAGGGAGACGGTTTTGGAAGCCATTCACAAGCTGTACTCTCAGCAGGTGATAGTCAAGGTACCTCTTCTACAACAAGGGAAGGGGTATTATTCCACTCTTTTTGTGGTACCGAAGCCGGATGGCTCGGTAAGGCCTATTCTAAATCTGAAGTCCTTGAACCTGTACATAAAGAAGTTCAAGTTCAAGATGGAGTCACTCAGAGCAGTGATAGCGAACCTGGAAGAGGGGGACTTTATGGTATCCTTGGACATCAAGGATGCGTATCTCCACGTTCCAATTTACCCCTCACACCAGGGGTACCTCAGGTTCGTTGTACAAAACTGTCACTATCAGTTTCAGACGCTGCCGTTCGGATTGTCCACGGCACCTCGGGTCTTTACAAAGGTAATGGCCGAGATGATGATTCTTCTTCGAAGAAAAGGCATATTAATTATCCCATACTTGGACGATCTCCTAATAAGGGCAAGGTCCAGAGAACAGCTAGAGATGGGATTAGCACTGTCGCAAGAAGTGCTAAAACAGCACGGGTGGATTCTGAATATTCCAAAATCCCAGTTAATGCCGACAACTCGTCTGCTGTTCCTAGGGATGATTCTGGACACGGTTCAGAAAAAGGTTTTTCTCCCGGAGGAAAAAGCCAAGGAGTTATCCGAGCTTGTCAGGAACCTCCTAAAACCAGGAAAGGTGTCTGTACATCAATGCACAAGAGTCCTGGGAAAAATGGTGGCTTCTTACGAAGCAATTCCATTCGGCAGATTCCACGCAAGAATTTTCCAAAGGGATCTGTTGGACAAATGGTCAGGGTCGCATCTTCAGATGCACCTGCGGATAACCCTGTCTCCAAGGACAAGGGTGTCTCTTCTGTGGTGGTTGCAGAGTGCTCATCTATTGGAGGGCCGCAGATTCGGCATACAGGATTGGATCCTGGTGACCACGGACGCCAGCCTGAGAGGCTGGGGAGCAGTCACACAAGGAAGAAACTTCCAGGGAGTATGGACGAGCCTGGAAACGTCTCTTCACATAAACATTCTGGAACTAAGAGCAATATACAATGCTCTAAGCCAGGCAGAACCTCTGCTTCAGGGAAAACCGGTGTTGATCCAGTCGGACAACATCACGGCAGTCGCCCATGTGAACAGACAGGGCGGCACAAGAAGCAGGAGTGCAATGGCAGAAGCTGCAAGGATTCTTCGCTGGGCAGAGAATCATGTGTTAGCACTGTCAGCAGTGTTCATCCCGGGAGTGGACAACTGGGAAGCAGACTTCCTCAGCAGACACGATCTTCACCCGGGAGAGTGGGGACTTCATCCAGAAGTCTTCCACTTGCTGGTAACCCGTTGGGAAAGACCAATGGTGGACATGATGGCGTCTCGCCTCAACAAAAAACTGGACAGGTATTGCGCCAGGTCAAGAGATCCGCAGGCAATAGCTGTGGACGCGCTGGTAACGCCTTGGGTGTACCAGTCGGTGTATGTGTTTCCTCCTCTGCCTCTCATACCAAAAGTATTGAGAATTATACGGCAAAGAGGCGTAAGGACGATACTAGTGGTTCCGGATTGGCCAAGAAGGACTTGGTACCCGGAACTTCCAGAGATGATCACGGAAGATCCGTGGCCTCTACCTCTAAGGAGGGACTTGCTTCAGCAGGGTCCCTGTCTGTTTCAAGACTTACCGCGGCTGCGTTTGACGGCATGGCGGTTGAACGCCGGATCCTAAAGGAAAAAGGCATGCCGGAAGAAGTCATTCCTACTTTGATTAAAGCAAGGAAGGAAGTAACCGTGCAACATTATCACCGAATTTGGCGAAAATATGTTGCGTGGTGCGAAGATCGGAGTGCTCCGACGGAGGAATTTCAACTGGGTCGATTCCTACATTTCCTGCAATCAGGATTGTCTATGGGTCTCAAATTGGGATCTATTAAGGTTCAAATTTCGGCCCTGTCGATTTTCTTTCAAAAAGAATTGGCTTCAGTCCCTGAAGTCCAGACCTTTGTTAAGGGAGTGCTACATATACAGCCTCCTGTGGTGCCTCCAGTGGCACCGTGGGATCTCAATGTGGTTTTGGACTTTCTAAAATCTCATTGGTTTGAACCACTAAAGAAGGTGGATTTGAAATATCTCACATGGAAAGTGACCATGCTTCTAGCCCTGGCTTCGGCCAGGAGAGTGTCAGAACTGGCAGCTTTATCTTACAAAAGCCCATATCTGATTTTCCATTCGGACAGGGCAGAACTGCGGACTCGTCCGCATTTTCTCCCTAAGGTGGTGTCAGCATTTCATCTGAACCAGCCTATTGTAGTGCCTGCGGCTACAAGTGACTTGGAGGACTCCAAGTTACTGGACGTTGTCAGAGCATTAAAAATATATATTGCAAGGACAGCTGGAGTCAGAAAATCTGACTCGTTGTTTATATTGTATGCACCCAACAAGATGGGTGCTCCTGCGTCTAAGCAGACGATTGCTCGTTGGATCTGTAGCACAATCCAACTTGCACATTCTGTGGCAGGCCTGCCACAGCCTAAATCTGTGAAGGCCCACTCCACAAGGAAGGTGGGTTCATCTTGGGCGGCTGCCCGAGGGGTCTCGGCATTACAACTTTGCCGAGCAGCTACGTGGTCAGGGGAGAACACGTTTGTAAAATTTTACAAATTTGATACTCTGGCTAAGGAGGACCTGGAGTTCTCTCATTCGGTGCTGCAGAGTCATCCGCACTCTCCCGCCCGTTTGGGAGCTTTGGTATAATCCCCATGGTCCTTTCAGGAACCCCAGCATCCACTAGGACGATAGAGAAAATAAGATTTTACTTACCGATAAATCTATTTCTCGGAGTCCGTAGTGGATGCTGGGCGCCCATCCCAAGTGCGGATTATCTGCAATAATTGTACATAGTTATTGTTAACTAATTCGGGTTATTGTTGAAGGAAGCCATCTTTCAGAGGCTCCGCTGTTATCATACTGTTAACTGGGTTTAGATCACAAGTTGTACGGTGTGATTGGTGTGGCTGGTATGAGTCTTACCCGGGATTCAAAATCCTCCCTTATTGTGTACGCTCGTCCGGGCACAGTACCTAACTGGAGTCTGGAGGAGGGTCATAGGGGGAGGAGCCAGTGCACACCACCTGATCTGGAAAAGCTTTACTTTTTGTGCCCTGTCTCCTGCGGAGCCGCTATTCCCCATGGTCCTTTCAGGAACCCCAGCATCCACTACGGACTCCGAGAAATAGATTTATCGGTAAGTAAAATCTTATTTTCTCTGACGTCCTAGTGGATGCTGGGAACTCCGTAAGGACCATGGGGAATAGACGGGCTCCGCAGGAGACTGGGCACCCTAAGAAAGAATTAGGACTACTGGTGTGCACTGGCTCCTCCCTCTATGCCCCTCCTCCAGACCTCAGTTAGAATCTGTGCCCGGCTCGAGCTGGTTGCACACTAAGGACTCTCCTGAGCTCCTAGTAAAGAAAGTATTTATTAGGTTTTTTATTTTCAGTGAGATCTGCTGGCAACAGACTCACTGCTACGAGGGACTTAGGGGAGAGAAGCGAACCTACCTGCTTGCAGCTAGCTTGGGCTTCTAGGCTACTGGACACCATTAGCTCCAGAGGGATCGAACACAGGCCCAGCCTCGGTCGTCCGGTCCCGGAGCCGCGCCGCCGTCCCCCTTGCAGAGCCAGAAGACGGAAGATTCCGAGGAGAAAATCGGCGGCTGAAGACTCCGGTCTTCATTAAGGTAGCGCACAGCACTGCAGCTGTGCGCCATTGCTCCCCATGCACACCACATACTCCGGTCACTGATGGGTGCAGGGTGCTGGGGGGGGGGCGCCCTGGGCTGCAATTAGATTACCTTAAAAATGGCAAAAAACACATAATATAGTCTAATAAACTATATATGTGTAAAAATCCCCAGCCATAATATTAATAAAAGAGTGGGAGAAGTCCGCCGTGAAAGGGGCGGGGCTATCTCCCTCAGCACACTGGCGCCATTTTCTCTTCACAGTTCCGCTGGAAGACAGCTCCCCAGGCTCTCCCCTGCAGTTTCCAGACTCAATAGGGTAAAAAAGAGAGGGGGGGCACTAAATTTAGGCGCAATACTGTGTATTATAGCTGCTATAGGGAAGATCACTTTGTGTAGTGTAAATCCCTGTTTATATAGCGCTGTGGTGTGTGCTGGCATACTCTCTCTCTGTCTCCCCAAAGGACTTTGTGGGGTCCTGTCCTCAGTCAAAGCATTCCCTGTGTGTGTGCGGTGTGTCGGTACGGCTGTGTCGACATGTTTGATGAGGAGGCTTATGTGGAGGCGGAGCAGGTGCCGATAAATGTGATGTCACCCCCTGCGGGGTCGACACCAGAGTGGATGGATATGTGGAAGGTATTAACCGACAGTGTCAACTCCTTACATAAAAGGTTTGATGACATAACAGCTGTGGGACAGCCGGCTTCTAAGCCAGTGCCTGCCCAAGCGTCTCAAAGGCCATCAGGGGCTCAAAAACGCTGCTACCTCAGATGGCAGACACAGATGTCGACACGGAGTCTGACTCCAGTGTCGACGACGACGAGACTAATGTACATTCCACTAAGGCTATCCATTGCATGATTACGGCAATGAAAAATGTGTTGCACATTTCTGACATTAACCCAGGTACCACTAGAAAGGGTATTATGTTTGGGGAGAAAAAGCAACCAGTGGTTTTTCCCCCTTCAGATGAATTAAATGAAGTGTGTGAAGAAGCGTGGGCATCCCCTGATAAAAAATTAGTGATTTCTAAAAAGTTACTAATGGCGTACCCTTTCCCGCCAGAGGACAGGGTATGTTGGGAGACATCCCCGAGGGTGGATAAAGCGCTCACACGCTTGTCAAAAAAGGTGGCACTACCGTCTCAGGATACAGCCGCCTTAAAGGAGCCTGCGGATAGAAAGCAGGAGGCTATCATGAAGTCTGTATATACACACTCAGGTACTATACTGAGACCTGCTATTGCTTCAGCATGGATGTGCAGTGCTGCAGCAGCGTGGTCTGATTCCCTGTCTGATAATATTGATTCCCTTGACAGGGACACTATATTGCTAACCATAGAGCATATTAAAGACGTAGTCTTATACATGAGAGATGCACAGAGGGATATTTGCCGGCTGGCATCTAGAATAAATGCAAAGTCCATTTCTGCCAGGAGAGTATTATGGACTCGGCAGTGGACAGGTGATGCGGATTCTAAAAGGCACATGGAGGTTTTGCCTTACAAGGGTGAGGAATTGTTTGGGAATGGTCTCACGGACCTCGTTTCCACAGCGACAGCTGGGAAGTCAACATTTTTACCCCAGGTTCCCTCACAGCCAAAGAAAGCACCGTATTATCAGGTACAGTCCTTTCGGCCCCAGAAAGGCAAGCGGGTTAAAGGCGCGTCCTTTCTGCCCAGAGGCAGGGGTAGAGGGAAAAAGCTGCACCATACAGCCAGTTCCCAAGAACAGAAATCCTCCCCTGCTTCCACTAAATCCACCGCATGATGCTGGTGGAGCCAGGTGCGGTGGGGGCCCGTCTCCGGAACTTCAGCGACCGGTGGGTTCGCTCACAGGTGGATCCCTGGGTTCTCCAAGTGGTATCTCAGGGATACAAGCTGGAAATCGAGACGTCTCCCCCTTGCCGTTACCTCAAATCAGCCTTGCCAGCTACTCCCCCGGATAGGGAGGTAGTGCTGGCGGCAATTCACAAGCTGTTCCTCCAGCAGGGGATAATAAAAGTTCCCCTCCTTCAACAGGGACGGGGTTACTATTCCACAATTTTTGTGGTACCGAAACCAGACGGTTCGGTGAGACCCATTCTAAATTTAAAATCCTTGACCACTTATATAAGAAGGTTCAAGTTCAAAATGGAATCGCTCAGGGCGGTTATTGCAAGCCTGGAAGAAGGGGATTACATGGTATCACTGGACATCAAGGATGCGTACCTGCATGTCCCCATTTACCCAGCTCACCAGGTGTACCTCTGATTTGTGGTACAAGACTGCCATTACCAATTCCAGACGCTGCCGTTTGGTCTGTCCACGGCACCGAGGGTATTTACCAAGGTAATGGCCGAAATGATGATACTCCTTCGAAAGAAGGGAGTTCTAATTATCCCATACTTGGACGATCTCCTTATAAAGGCGAGGTCCAGGGAGCAGTTGTTGGTCGGAGTAGCACTATCTCAGGAAGTGCTACAACAGCACGGCTGGATTCTGAATATTCCAAAGTCGCAGCTGGTTCCTACGACGCGTCTGCTGTTCCTGGGTATGATTCTGGACACAGAACAGAAGAAGGTGTTTCTCCCGGAGGCGAAGGCCAAGGAGTTGTCATCTCTGGTCAGAGACCTCCTGAAACCAAAACAGGTGTCGGTGCATCACTGCACGCGAGTCCTGGGAAAGATGGTAGCTTCTTACGAGGCAATTCCATTCGGCAGGTTTCATGCAAGGATTTTTCAGTGGGATCTGTTAGACAAGTGGTCCGGATCGCATCTTCAGATGCATCGGCTGATCACCCTGTCCCCGAGGGCCAGGGTGTCTCTGCTGTGGTGGCTGCAGAGTGCTCATCTTCTAGAGGGCCGCAGATTCGGCATACAGGACTGGGTCCTGGTGACCAATGCAAGCCTCCGAGGTTGGGGGGCAGTCACGCAGGGAAGAAACTTCCAAGGACAATGGTCGAGTCAGGAGGCTTCCCTACACATAAATATTCTGGAACTAAGGGCCATTTACAATGCCCTAAGTCAGGCAAGACCCCTGCTTCAAAACCAGCCGGTGCTGATTCAGTCAGACAACATCACGGCGGTCGCCCATGTAAACCGACAGGGCGGCACAAGAAGCAGGATGGCGATGGCAGAAGCCACAAGGATTCTCCGATGGGCGGAAAATCACGTGATAGCACTGTCAGCAGTGTTCATTCCGGGAGTGGACAACTGGGAAGCAGACTTCCTCAGCAGGCACGACCTCCACCCGGGAGAGTGGGGACTTCATCCAGAAGTCTTCCAACTGATTGTAAACCGCTGGGAAAGGCCACAGGTGGACATGATGGCGTCCCGCCTAAACAAAAAGCTAAAAAGATATTGCGCCAGGTCAAGGGACCCTCAGGCGATAGCTGTGGATGCTCTAGTGACACCGTGGGTGTACCAGTCGGTTTATGTGTTCCCTCCTCTTCCTCTCATACCAAAGGTGCTGAGGATAATAAGAAAGAGAGGAGTAAGAACTATACTCATCGTTCCGGATTGGCCAAGAAGGACTTGGTACCCGGAACTACAAGAAATGATCTCAGAGGACCCTTGGCCTCTGCCTCTCAGACTGGACCTGCTACAGCAGGGGCCCTGTCTGTTCCAAGACTTACCGCGGCTGCGTTTGACGGCATGGCGGTTGAACGCCGGATCCTGATGGAAAAGGGCATTCCGGATGAAGTCATTCCTACGCTGATAAAAGCTAGGAAAGATGTGACAGCAAAGCATTATCACCGCATATGGCGAAAATATGTTGCTTGGTGTGAGGCTATGAAGGCCCCAACAGAAGAATTTCAGCTGGGTCGATTTCTGCACTTCCTACAGTCAGGAGTGACTATGGGCCTAAAATCGGGTTCCATTAAAGTCCAGATTTCGGCCCTGTCTATTTTCTTTCAAAAAGAACTGGCTTCACTGCCTGAAGTTCAGACGTTTGTTAAGGGAGTGCTGCATATTCAGCCCCCATTTGTGCCCCCAGTGGCACCTTGGGATCTCAACGTTGTGTTGGATTTCCTAAAATCACATTGGTTTGAGCCACTTCAGACCGTGGAATTAAATATCTCACGTGGAAAGTGGTCATGCTTTTGGCCTTGGCTTCGGCTAGGCGAGTGTCAGAATTGGCGGCTTTGTCCTGTAAAAGCCCCTATCTGATTTTCCATATGGACAGAGCAGAATTGAGGACGCGTCCCCAATTCCTCCCTAAGGTGGTATCAGCGTTTCATTTGAACCAACCTATTGTGGTGCCTGCGGCTACTCGGGACTTGGAGGCCTCCAAGTTGCTGGACGTAGTACGGGCCCTGAAAATATATCTTTCCAGGACGGCTAGAGTCAGAAAGACTGACTCGCTGTTTATCCTGCATGCACCCAACAAGCTGGGTGCTCTTGCTTCTAAGCAGACTATTGCTCGCTGGATCTGCTCCACGATTCAACTTGCACATTCTGCGGCTGGACTGCCACATCCTAAATCAGTCAAAGCCCATTCCACGAGGAAGGTGGGCTCTTCTTGGGCGGCTGCCCGAGGGGTCTCGGCTTTACAACTTTGCCGAGCTGCTACCTGGTCGGGATCAAACACGTTTGCAAAATTCTACAAGTGTGATACCCTGGCTGAGGAGGACCTTGAGTTTGCTCATTCGGTGCTGCAGAGTCATCCGCACTCTCCCGCCCGTTTGGGAGCTTTGGTATAATCCCCATGGTCCTTACGGAGTTCCCAGCATCCACTAGGACGTCAGAGAAAATAAGAATTTACTCACCGGTAATTCTATTTCTCGTAGTCCGTAGTGGATGCTGGGCGCCCATCCCAAGTGCGGATTGTCTGCAATACTTGTATATAGTTATTGCCTAACTAAAGGGTTATTGTTATGAGCCATCTGTTCGTGAGGCTCAGTTGTTATTCATACTGTTAACTGGGTATAGTATCACGAGTTGTACGGTGTGATTGGTGTGGCTGGTATGAGTCTTACCCGGGATTCCAAATCCTTTCCTTATTGTGTCAGCTCTTCCGGGCACAGTTTCCCTAACTGAGGTCTGGAGGAGGGGCATAGAGGGAGGAGCCAGTGCACACCAGTAGTCCTAATTCTTTCTTAGAGTGCCCAGTCTCCTGCGGAGCCCGTCTATTCCCCATGGTCCTTACGGAGTTCCCAGCATCCACTACGGACTACGAGAAATAGAATTACCGGTGAGTAAATTCTTATTTTCTCTTACGTCCTAGAGGATGCTGGGGACTCCGTAAGGACCATGGGGTATAGACGGGCTCCGCAGGAGACATGGGCACTATAAAGAACTTTTAGTATGGGTGTGCACTGGCTCCTCCCTCTATGCCCCTCCTCCAGACCTCAGTTAGATCCTGTGCCCAGAGGAGATTGGGTGCACTACAGGGGAACTCTCCTGAGTTTCTCTGAAAAATAATTTTGTTAGGTTTTTTATTTTCAGGGAGCACTGCTGGCAACAGGCTCCCTGCATTGTGGGACTGAGGAGAGAGAAGCAGACCTACTTAAGTGATAGGCTCTGCTTCTTAGGCTACTGGACACCATTAGCTCCAGAGGGAGTCGGAACGCAGGTCTCCCCCCCGCTGTTCGTCCCAGAGCCGCGCTGCCGTCCTCCTCACAGATCCGGAAGATAGAACAGGGCTGTCTTTTCGTATGGGCTCAATGGGCTCTTGCCCAAGGGCCCAAGGAGTAAAAGGGCCCTAGGCTAATAGCTGAGGGTCCCCTCTTTCCAGGGGCACCAGATTTTTGAAAATCGGCCCTGGGGAACCGGAGATATCTGACTTCAAAGCAGTGGTACCCATGATAGCCTGATAATTGCTCTTCCCAGCCAGATATCTCGGGTTCTGTCTGACGTAGAGTTTTTATGATGGAATACTCCAAAAGCTGTGACTCTCCCCTTTCAGTGGACACTGGCAGCTTGTCTCTACTATGCCCAGAACCAGAGATATCAGCCTTCCAGCAGCCGGTCCCTGCTCAAGCTCCACACGCCCAATATGCAGTTTTACATGTACATTTGTGGATTACTCTGGTTCCTGAACTCTGATCACCAAGTCCCCAGCACCTTCTGAAAGGTGTGACTCTCTAGCGTTTTATCCCATTCAAAGCTAAGAAATCTATTTCAGGAACTTGAGATATCTGCAGTCAAGCAAGCTGCCCTCCCACCAGAAAATTATGAATATTAAGCCCACTCCACTATCGACCCCTCCCCTACGTATTAAACATCCCCTACTACCCTGGAAGTCATGTACCAGGACCCTTTCATTCAGCCAAATGCCCCCTTCTACAGTTTAGTGTTCTCCTTCCTGCCCCATCTGTGCAGGAAAGGAGTAATTAGCAGAAATTATTTCTCCAGGTCCTACATGCTGAGCGACAGATAGAACACCCCCTACCGTCCGCGGGACATCAAAGCTGCCGCTGACAGCACCCTCCACCCCTACTTCTGGAGGATGGGTAGGGGCCCTAGTGCATTGCTGTGCCCAGGGGCCTACACTGCTGTTAGGACGGCTCTGAGATAGAAGCCGGGTGAGTATAAGAAGAAAAGAAGACTTCAAGGCAGCAGAAGACTTCAGATCTTCACTGAGGTAAGCGCGCAGCGGTAACGCTGCGCGCCATTGCTCCAACACACTACACACACTGAACAGGCACTGATGGGTGCAGGGCGTAGGGGGGGCGCCCTGGGCAGCAATATAAACCTCTGGACTGGCAATTATAGTACTATAGGCTGAGGAGGCAGTTAATAGATAAATCCCCCGCCATTTTTTATACAATTGAGCGGGACCAAAGCCAGCCGCTGGAGGGGGCGGAGCTTGGTCCCTCTGCACTAACCAGCGCCATTTTCTCCACAGAGCACTGCAGAGAAGCTGGTTCCCCGGATTCACCCCTGCTGAACACGGTGGGTTGAAAAGAGGGGGGGGGGCACTTGTAAGGCGCAGTGAGTGTATTACACGATTATATATATATAAAAAAGCGCTATTTCTGGGAAATTTTTTCCAGTGTCCGTTGGCGCTGGGTGTGTGCTGGCATACTCTCTCTCTGTCTCTCCAAAGGGCCTTGTTGGGGAACTGTCCCCTTATAGATATATCCCTGTGTGTGTGGGGGTGTCGGTACGTGTGTGTCGGCATGTCTGAAGCGGAAGGCTCATCCAAGGAGGAGGTGGAGCAGATGATTGGTGTGTCTCCGTCGGCAACGCCGACTCATGATTGGTTGGACATGTGGAATATGTTAAATGCAAATGTAAATTTATTACATAAGAAAATGGACAAAGCAGAGTCCAGGGAAAAAGCAGGTAGTCAATCCACGGATTGGACTGGGTCACAGGGCCCTTCAGGGTCTCAAAAACGTCCCCTATCCCAAATAGCAGACACTGATACCGACACGGATACTGACTCCAGTGTCGACTACGATGATGCAAAGTTACACCCAAGGGTGGCCAAGAGTATTCATTATATGATTATTGCAATAAAAGATGTTTTGCATATCACTAATGACCCCTCTGTCCCTGACACGAGGGTGCGCATGTATAAGGAAAAGAAGCCTGAGGTAACCTTTCCCCCATCTCATGAACTGAATGAAGTATTTGAAAAAGCTTGGGAAACTCCAGACAAAAACCTGCAGATTCCCAAGAGGATTCTTATGGCGTATCCTTTCCCTGTACAGGACAGGGTACGGTGGGAATCCTCGCCCAGGGTGGACAAGGCTTTAACGCGTCTGTCCAAGAAGGTGGCGCTACCGTCTCCAGACATGGCAGCCCTCAAGGATCCTGCTGATCGCAGACAGGAAACTACCTTAAAGTCTATTTATACGCATACGGGTGCTTTGCTCAGTCCGGCGATAGCATCGGCATGGGTTTGTAGCGCAGTTGCAGCGTGGACAGATACCTTATCAGCTGACTTTGATACCCTAGACAGGGATACCATTTTACTGACCTTAGGTCACATTAAAGATGCAGTCTTATATATGAGAGACGCTCAAAGAGACGTTGGGCTGCTGAGTTCCAACGCTATGGCTATTTCTGCGAGACGAGCTCTGTGGACCCGCCAATGGACGGGTGATGCAGACTCAAAGAAGCATATGGAGGTTTTACCTTACAAGGGTGAAGTTTTGTTTGGGGATGGTCTCGCGGACCTGGTTTCCACGGCTACCGCGGGTAAATCTACCTTTTTACCTTTTGTTCCCCAACAGCAAAAGAAAACTCCACAGTATCAGATGCAGTTCTTTCGGTCGCATAAGGCCCTGAAGAGGTCGGGGCTCCTCCTTCCTTGCCAGAGGTAAGGGTAGAGGAAAGAGAACACCTGCTTCGGCTAGTTCCCAGGAGCAGAAGTCCTCCCCGGCTTCTGCTAAATCCACCGCATGACGCTGGGGCTCCACTGAGGGAGTCCGCACCGGTGGGGACACGTCTTTGACTCTTCAGCCAGGTCTGGGTTCGTTCAGACGTGGATCCTTGGGCTATGGAAATTGTATCCCAAGGCTACAAACTGGAATTCGAAGAGGTGCCCCCTCGCCGATTTTACAAGTCGGCCTTGCCAGCTTCTCCCCCGGAGAGGGCAGTAGTTTTGGCCGCAATTCAAAAGCTGTGTCAACAGCAAGTGATTGTCAAGGTTCCCCTGGTCCAACAGGGAAAAGGGTACTATTCAACCCTGTTCGTGGTCCCAAAGCTGGATGGTTCGGTCAGACCCATTTTAAATCTTAAATCCCTAAACCTGTACTTGAAAAAGTTCAAATTCAAGATGGAATCGCTCCGGGCAGTGATCTCCAGCCTGGAAGGGGGGGATTTTATGGTATCACTGGACGTGAAGGATGCCTACCTTCATGTCCCCATATATCCTCCTCATCAGGAGTACCTGAGATTCGCTGTACAGGACTGTCATTATCAGTTTCAGACGCTGCCGTTTGGGCTTTCCACGGCACCGAGAATTTTCACCAAGGTGATGGCGGAGATGATGGTGCTCCTGCGCAGGCAGGGAGTCACAATTATCCCGTACTTGGATGATCTCCTGATAAAAGCGAGATTGAGAGATCAATTACTGAAGAGCGTGTCGCTCTCCCTGAGAGTGCTACAACAGCATGGTTGGATTCTCAATCTGCCAAAGTCACAATTGGTTCCAACAACGCGACTATCATTCCTAGGCATGGTTCTGGACTCGGAACAGAAGAGGGTTTTTCTCCCAATGGAAAAAGCCCAGGACCTCCAGAACATGGTCAGAGACCTGCTTAAACCAAGTCTGTTCATCAATGCACTCGAGTTCTGGGGAAAATGGTGGCAGCCTACGAGGTCATCCCCTTCGGCAGGTTCCATGCGAGGACATTTCAGTAGGACCTTCTGGACAAGTGGTCGGGGTCCCATCTACAAATACATCCGAAGATAAGCCTGTCCCCCAGGGTCAGGGTGTCTCTCCTGTGGTGGCTGCAGAGTGCTCACCTTCTAGAGGGTCGCAGGTTCGGCATTCAGGACTGGGTTGTGTTAACCACGGACACGAGCCTCCGAGGATGGGGAGCAGTCACACAAGGAAGACATTTTCAGGGACTATGGTCAAGCCAGGAGGCTTGTCTACACATCAACGTACTGGAATTGAGGGCCATATACAACGGCCTACGTCAGGCGGAGAATCTTCTTCGCGACCTACCGGTGCTGATTCAATCAGACAACATCACAGCTGTGGCTCATGTAAATCGCCAAGGCGGGACAAGGAGCAGAGTGGCGATGGCGGAAGCCACCAGGATTCTTCGCTGGGCGGAAAATCACGTAAGCGTTCTGTCAGCGGTCTTCATACCGGGAGTGGACAACTGGAAAGCAGACTTCCTCAGCAGACACGATCTCCATCCAGGAGAGTGGGGACTTCATCAAGAAGTCTTTGCAGAGATAACAAGTCATTGGGGACTTCCTCAAATAGACATGATGGCGTCACGCCTCAACAAAAAGCTTCGGAGGTATTGTGCCAGGTCAAGGGACCCTCAGGCAGTAGCGTTAGACGCCCTAGTGACACCATGGGTGTTTCAGTCGGTCTATGTGTTCCCTCCTCTGCCACTCATCTCAAAAGTATTGAGAATCATAAGACGAAAAAGAGTACAGACAATACTCGTTGTTCCAGACTGGCCTCAAAGGGCCTGGTATTCAGATCTTCAAGAAATGATCTAGAAGATCCGTGGCCTCTTCCTCTCAGGGAGGACCTGTTGCAGCAGGGGCCCTGCGTATTCCAAGACTTACCGGGGCTACGTTTGACGGCATGGCGGTTGAACACCGAATCCTAGCTGGGAGAGGTATTCCGGAGGAAGTCATCCCTACTCTGATAAAGGCTAGGAAGGAGGTGACAGCGAAACATTATCACCGTATCTGGAGGAAGTATGTATCTTGGTGTAAAGCCAAGAATGCTCCTACGGAAGATTTCCATCTGGGCCGTTTTCTCCACTTTCTACAGACAGGAGTGGATATGGGCCTGAAGTTAGGCTCCATTAAGGTACAGATTTCGGCCCTATCTGTATTCTTTCAGAAGGAATTGGCTTCTCTCCCAGAAGTCCAGACTTTTGTGAAGGGAGTGCTGCACATCCAGCCTCCTTTTGTGCCCCCTGTGGCGCCTTGGAACCTTAACGTGGTGTTAAGTTTCCTAAAATCTCACTGGTTTGAGCCTCTTCAAACGGTGGAATTACAAATTCTCACTTGGAAGGTGGTCATGTTATTGGTCTTTGCATCTGCAAGGCGGGTGTCCGAATTGGCGGCCTTGTCTCACAAGAGCCCCTATTTAATTTTCCATGTGGATAGAGCAGAGTTGAGGACTCGTCCTCAATTTATGCCTAAAGTGGTTTCTTCATTTCATATGAATCAACCTATGGTGGTGCCCGTGGCTACGGATGACTTGGAGGACTCCAAGTCCCTGGATGTAGTCAGGGCCTTAAAAATGTATATAGCCAGGACGGCTAGGGTTAGGAAAACAGAGGCACTGTTTGTCCTGTATGCAGCCAACAAAGTTGGCGCTCCTGCTTCTAAGCAGACCATTGCTCGCTGGATCTGTAACACGATTCAGCAGGCTCATTCTATGGCTGGATTGCCGTTACCAAATTCGGTAAAGGCCCATTCCACTAGGAAGGTGGGCTCTTCTTGGGCGGCTGCCCGAGGGGTCTCGGCTTTACAACTTTGCCGAGCTGCTACCTGGTCGGGATCAAGCACGTTTGCAAAATTCTACAAGTTTGATACCCTGGCTGATGAGGACCTCGCGTTTGCTCAATCGGTGCTGCAGAGTCATCCGCACTCTCCCGCCCGGTTTGGAGCTTTGGTATAAACCCCATGGTCCTTACGGAGTCCCCAGCATCCTCTAGGACGTAAGAGAAAATAAGATTTTAAACCTACCGGTAAATCTTTTTCTCCTAGTCCGTAGAGGATGCTTTGCGCCCGTCCCAGTGCGGACTAAATCTGCAAGACTTGTATATAGTTGTTGCTTACATAAGGGTTATTTTACAGTTGGAATCGGTCTTTGACTGATACTGTGTTTTGTTCATACTGTTAACTGGTTGCGTATATTCCAGGTTATACGTGTGGTTGGTGTGGGCTGGTATGAATCTTGCCCTTGGATTAACAAAATCCTTTCCTCATATTGTCCATCTCCTCTGGGCACAGTTTCTCTAACTGAGGTCTGGAGGAGGGGCATAGAGGGAGGAGCCAGTGCACACCCATACTAAAAGTTCTTTGTAGTGCCCATGTCTCCTGCGGAGCCCGTCTATATCCCATGGTCCTTACGGAGTCCCCAGCATCCTCTATGGACTAGGAGAAAAAGATTTACCGGTAGGTTTAAAATCTTATTTTATCCCTCATCACCTAGGTAATTAATTCAGTACTGTGATCTGATACACATCATGCCTTGTTCCCTATGCCTAGCCATCAAAAGCTGACAAGGGCCTGAGTACTGGGGAGGTGTGGCCAAATACAGGAGGTGTGGCCACTCACCTTCCAAAATATTTTTTTATATAACACTATGCACTACGGCAACGTATAGGAGATTGTCTTCAGCAGCTGGCTCTGGCACCTGCAATACGTACAGCACCACACTGCAGAGCGGGACAGAAATTTAACCCCTTCAGCAGCGGACCTGGGTTTGGGTAAATAGTACCCCCCTTGACATCCCTTTCTCTATATTGTTGTGTATATATTTCCTTATAATAAAATCTGTCAGAAGTTTGTGAAAGACTAAAAATAGACTCTATAATCTGTACTCCTGGGCTAGTAATTATCCCATCTGCTTCCACAGACAGAAATCCTCAATACATGACCTGTTGAGAAACTTCAGAGTTGAAGTTGATAGGCAATGCTCTAAATTGATGTAAGCTTTATAACCAGACATTTTCTTATATTATTGAGCATTATTGATAGTTCTACAGTTAATGTTATATTATCTCATACCTCCCAACTGTCCCGATTCCAAAGGAACAGTCCCATTTTCTAGGACCGTCCCGCTGTCTCTCCCGCAGGCTGCATGTCCCGTGGGCAAGGGGGGAGTTGGGGAGGACACTCTGACCCCTTTGGCGCATGCATTTGTCCCTCCCTAACCTAATCTAAAGTTGGGAGATATGTTATTTGCTTGTCATTTTGATAGTATAAAGCTGCTGCTGCTATATATATATATATATATATATATATATATATATATATATTTAATGTACTTCATGCCCCTTGAAGTATTTAATTGATACATATCAGCTTGGAACATAAATATTAAAAGGAAACATATTAGGATGACGGTCTGTGCCTACAGACAGGATGTAAAATTGGATGACAGAACTACAAAAAT
Source organism: Pseudophryne corroboree (assembly GCF_028390025.1). NCBI lineage: Eukaryota > Metazoa > Chordata > Amphibia > Anura > Myobatrachidae > Pseudophryne > Pseudophryne corroboree. The sequence continues at coordinate 1,093,440,896 of NC_086444.1, read as the reverse complement.
TCTGTAAGAATCATCAATTTCCTAGAAGATATCTAAGAAACTGCAATATTAAATCAAACTAATTGTTGCATGTCTGAATCTTATAAAATCGTCCAAGGAACTGTTGCGCCAGATAGGTAACTGTTTGCATAATATACAATTTAGGAATATTGAGATTAAAGAAAAATTGTCTGAATTAAAATATCATTAATGATAAAAGGTGATTTTAACCATAGTGAATAGTGCAGTGAATATACTTTATAGTAAGAAATAGATTAAACAGATTTGAACATATTGGTTAAAAGGTTAGATGATTCAGGAAATAATGATTTGTATATGTGTTTATATTGATGTGTATATACATATTTGTGTTTTACTGCAAGATTATGAGTCATTGTGGTCTGAACAGGTTTTAGGGCATAAATGATGTTAGGTATGTGACTGAGAACTCTTTTGGTCACAGGTGTGCATACAGTTAAGGGGGGTACTCACGGAGCGATCGCTGCTTAAAATCTAAGCAATCTGACTAGATTGCTTAGATTTTAAGCACGATCGCTCCGTGTGTAGCCCCCTCAGCGATAGCGATGCGCAGCCCCGCGCATCGCTATCGCTGCTGCTAGATTGGCCTGCATGCAGGCCATTCTAGCGGGTCGCTCACTTCACCCGCTGGGTGAAGTGAGCGGCCCCCCCGTCTCCCCCCGCACGCTCAGCACAGATCGCGCTGTGCTGAGCGTCGGGAGAGATGTGTGCTGAGCGGTTCGCTCAGCACACATCTCTCTGCCATCGGCCAGTGAGTACTGGCCTTTAGATTGAAATCTAGCTTCAGAATACCTTTGGCAATCATAAAACTGGTTTGTCTATTGTCCAGCAAAGGCCCAGCCAGGGACCATAAATTAGCTACTATGAAAAGAGATCACATCCATTGATAAAACATGATCTAACCCACCCCAGGAAAACTTGGATGAAAAGACATTCTGAATTTTACAATACTCTCAATGCTTGAGGTAGGGTGGGCACCACACATTTTATGACACCATGCCTTCTTGAGCAGGACAAGTCAGCTCAGTTTGATGTTTGTTTTATGACACCTTGGAAATGGCAAACCTATAAGTAGCTATTACATTGAAAACATTATGAGAATATACCAGCTAAATGTTAAGTTATAGGTATACATACATGAGAATTGTGTAGAGATTAAATTAAATAACCTCAAATGAACGGAGAATGGAAAAAACATTTAGGTGCTGTAAGGGCGGAAGTTATCTACTGCCTTCTCGTGCTGTCACTACCTGGTCCTGATCACGAAAGAAACATAGACACAACCATTTTAGTGTCCTTACAAGGTAAGATCTATATGGTCAGAAAAGGATTAATAATTGTAAAATTACAGTTAGTGGCATCCCCAGGCCAGTTAACATATACTGTATAGCATGTAATACTGTAAGTGTACAGTTGTACAGTGTACAGTTGTGTTATATATAAATATATATTTCTCTGACGTCCTAGTGGATGCTGGGAACTCCGTAAGGACCATGGGGAATAGACGGGCTCCGCAGGAGACTGGGCACTCTAAGAAAGAATTAGGACTACTGGTGTGCACTGGCTCCTCCCTCTATGCCCCTCCTCCAGACCTCAGTTAGAATATGTGCCCGGCTCGAGCTGGTTGCACACTAGGGGCTCTCCTGAGCTCTTAGTAAAGAAAGTATTTATTAGGTTTTTTATTTTCAGTGAGATCTGCTGGCAACAGACTCACTGCTACGAGGGACTTAGGGGAGAGAAGCGTACCTACCTGCTTGCAGCTAGCTTGGGCTTCTAGCTACTGGACACCATTAGCTCCAGAGGGATCGAACACAGGCCTAGCCTCGGTCGTCCGGTCCAGGAGCCGCGCCGCCGTCCCCCTTGCAGAGCCAGAAGACGGAAGATTCCGAGGAGAAAATCGGCGGCTGAAGACTCCGGTCTTCATTAAGGTAGCGCACAGCACTGCAGCTGTGCGCCATTGCTCCCCATGCACACCACATACTCCGGTCACTGATGGGTGCAGGGCGCTGGGGGGGGGGGGGCGCCCTGGGCTGCAATTAGATTACCTTAAAAATGGCAAAAAACACATAATATAGTCTAATAAACTATATATGTGTAAAAATCCCCTGCCATAATATTAATAAAAAGAGCGTGAGAAGCCCGCCCTCCCTCAGCACACTGGCGCCATTTCCTCTTCACAGCTCCGCTGGAAGGACGCTCCCCAGGCTCTCCCCTGCAGTTTCCAGACTCAATAGGGTAAAAAAGAGAGGGGGGGGCACTAAATTTAGGCGCAATACTGTGTATTATAGCTGCTATAGGGAAAATCACTTTGTGTAGTGTAAATCCCTGTTTATATAGCGCTGTGGTGTGTGCTGGCATACTCTCTCTCTGTCTCCCCAAAGGACTTTGTGGGGTCCTGTCCTCAGTCAGAGCATTCCCTGTGTGTGTGCGGTGTGTCGGTACGGCTGTGTCGACATGTTTGATGAGGAGGCTTATATGGAGGCGGAGCAGGTGCCGATAAATGTGATGTCACCCCCTGCGGGGTCGACACCAGAGTGGATGGATATGTGGAAGGTATTAACCGACAGTGTCAACTCCTTACATAAACGGTTCGATGACATAACAGCTGTGGGACAGCCGGCTTCTCAGCCAGTGCCTGCCCAGGCGTCTCAAAGGCCATCAGGGGCTCAAAAACGCCCGCTACCTCAAATGGCAGTCACAGATGTCGACACGGAGTCTGACTCCAGTGTCGACGACGACGAGATTAATGTACATTCCACTAGGGCTATCCATTGCATGATTACGGCAATGAAAAATGTGTTGCTCATTTCTGACATTAACCCAGGTACCACAAAAAAGGGTATTATGTTTGGGGAGAAAAAGCAACCAGTGGTTTTTCCCCCTTCAGATGAGTTAAATGAAGTGTGTGAAGAAGCATGGGCATTCCCTGATAAAAAACTAGTGATTTCTAAAAAGTTACTAATGGCGTACCCTTTCCCGCCAGAGGACAGGGTACGTTGGGAGACATCCCCGAGGGTGGATAAAGCGCTCACACGCTTGTCAAAAAAAAGGTGGCACTACCGTCTCAGGATACGGCCGCCATAAAGGAGCCTGCGGATAGAAAGCAGGAGGCTATCCTGAAGTCTGTATATATACACTCAGGTACGATACTGAGACCTGCTATTGCTTCAGCATGGATGTGCAGTGCTGCAGCAGCGTGGTCTGATTCCCTGTCTGATAATATTGATTCCCTTGACAGGGACACTATATTGCTAACCATAGAGCATATTAAAGACGTAGTCTTATACATGAGAGATGCACAGAGGGATATTTGCCGGCTGGCATCTAGAATAAATACCATGTCCATTTCTGCCAGGAGAGTATTATGGACTCGGCAGTGGACAGGTGATGCGGATTCTAAAAGGCACATGGAGGTTTTGCCTTACAAGGGTGAGGAATTGTTTGGGGATGGTCTCTCGGACCTCATTTCCACAGCGACAGCTGGGAAGTCGACATTTTTACCCCAGGTTCCCTCACAGCCAAAGAAAGAACCGTATTATCAGGTACAGTCCTTTCGGCCCCAGAAAGGCAAGTGGGTTAAAGGCGCGTCCTTTCGGCCCAGAGGCAGGGGTAGAGGGAAAAAGCTGCACCATACAGCCAGTTCGCAAGAACAGAAATCCTCCCCTGCTTCCACTAAATCCACTGCATGACGCTGGGGCTCCACTGGTGGAGCCAGGTGCGGTGGGGGCCCGTCTCCGGAACTTCAGCGACCGGTGGGTTCGCTCACAGGTGGATCTCTGGGTTCTCCAAGTGGTATCTCAGGGATACAAGCTGGAATTCGAGACGTCTCCCCCTCGCCGTTACCTCAAATCAGCCTTGCCAGCTACTCCCCCGGACAGGGACGTAGTGCTGGCGGCAATTCACAAGCTGTTCCTCCAGCAGGTGATAATAAAAGTTCCCCTCCTTCAACAGGGACGGGGTTACTATTCCACAATGTTTGTGGTACCGAAACCAGACGGTACGGTGAGACCCATTCTAAATTTAAAATCCTTGAACACTTATATAAGAAGGTTCAAGTTCAAAATGGAATCGCTCAGGGCGGTTATTGCAAGCCTGGAAGAAGGGAATTACATGGTATCACTGGACATCAAGGATGCGTACCTGCATGTCCCCATTTACCCACCTCACCTGGTGTACCTCCATTTTGTGGTACAAGACTGCCATTACCAATTCCAGACGTTGCCGTTTGGTCTGTCCACGGCACCGAGGGTATTTACCAAGGTAATGGCCGAAATGATGATACTCCTTCGAAAGAAGGGAGTTATAATTATCCCATACTTGGACGATCTCCTTATAAAGGCGAGGTCCAGGGAACAGTTGTTGGTCGGAGTAGCACTATCTCAGGAAGTGCTTCAACAGCACGGCTGGATTCTGAATATTCCAAAGTCGCAGCTGGTTCCTACGACGCGTCTGCTGTTCCTGGGTATGATTCTGGACACAGAACAGAAGAAGGTGTTTCTCCCGGAGGAGAAGGCCAAGGAGTTGTCATCTCTGGTCAGAGACCTCCTGAAACCAAAACAGGTGTCAGTGCATCACTGCACGCGAGTCCTGGGAAAGATGGTAGCTTCTTACGAGGCAATTCCATTCGGCAGGTTCCATGCAAGGATCTTTCAGTGGGATCTGTTAGACAAGTGGTCCGGATCGCATCTTCAGATGCATCGGAGATCACCCTGTCCCCGAGGGCCAGGGTGTCTCTGCTGTGGTGGCTGCAGAGTGCTCATCTTCTAGAGGGCCGCAGATTTGGCATACAGGACTGGGTCCTGGTGACCACGGATGCAAGCCTCCGAGGTTGGGGGGCAGTCACTCAGGGAAGAAACTTCCAAGGACAATGGTCGAGTCAGGAGGCTTCCCTACACATAAATATTCTGGAACTAAGGGCCATTTACAATGCCCTAAGTCAGGCAAGACCCCTGCTTCAAAACCAGCCGGTGCTGATTCAGTCAGACAACATCACGGCGGTCGCCCATGTAAACCGACAGGGCGGCACAAGAAGCAGGATGGCGATGGCAGAAGCCACAAGGATTCTCCGATGGGCGGAAAATCACGTGATAGCACTGTCAGCAGTGTTCATTCCGAGAGTGGACAACTGGGAAGCAGACTTCCTCAGCAGGCACGACCTCCACCCGGGAGAGTGGGGACTTCATCCAGAAGTCTTCCAACTGATTGTAAACCGTTGGGAAAGGCCACAGGTGGACATGATGGCGTCCCGCCTAAACAAAAAGCTAAAAAGATATTGCACCAGGTCAAGGGACCCTCAGGCGATAGCTGTGGACGCTCTAGTGACACCGTGGGTGTACCAGTCGGTTTATGTGTTCCCTCCTCTTCCTCTCATACCAAAGGTGCTGAGGATAATAAGAAAGAGAGGAGTAAGAACTATACTCATCGTTCCGGATTGGCCAAGAAGGACTTGGTACCCGGAACTGCAAGAAATGATCTCAGAGGACCCTTGGCCTCTGCCTCTCAGACAGGACCTGCTACAGCAGGGGCCCTGTCTGTTCCAAGACTTACCGCGGCTGCGTTTGACAGCATGGCGGTTGAACGCCGGATCCTGATGGAAAGTCATTCCTACGCTGATAAAAGCTAGGAAAGATGTGACAGCAAAGCATTATCACCGCATATGGCAAAAATATGTTGCTTGGTGTGAGGCTATGAAGGCCCCCACAGAAGAATTTCAGCTGGGTCGATTTCTGCACTTCCTACAGTCAGGAGTGACTATGGGCCTAAAATTGGGTTCCATTAAAGTCCAGATTTCGGCCCTGTCTATTTTTTTTCAAAAAGAACTGGCTTCACTGCCTGAAGTTCAGACGTTTGTTAAGGGAGTGCTGCATATTCAGCCCCCTTTTGTGCCCCCAGTGGCACCTCGGGATCTCAACGTTGTGTTGGATTTCCTAAAATCACATTGGTTTGAGCCACTTCAGACCGTGGAATTAAAATATCTCACGTGGAAAGTGGTCATGGTTTTGGCCTTGGCTTCGGCTAGGCGGGTGTCAGAATTGGCGGCTTTGTCCTGTAAAAGCCCCTATCTGATCTTCCATATGGACAGAGCAGAATTGAGGACGCGTCCCCAATTCCTCCCTAAGGTGGTATCAGCGTTTCATTTGAACCAACCTATTGTGGTGCCTGCGGCTACTCGGAACTTGGAGGCCTCCAAGTTGCTGGACGTAGTCTGGGCCCTGAAAATCTATGTTTCCAGGACGGCTAGAGTCAGAAAAACTGACTCGCTGTTTATCCTGGATGCACCCAACAAGCTGGGTGCTCCTGCTTTTAAGCAGACTATTGCTCGCTGGATCTGCTCCACGATTCAACTTGCACATTCTGCGGCTGGACTGCCGCATCCTAAATCAGTAAAGGCCCATTCCACGAGGAAGGTGGGCTCTTCTTGGGCGGTTGCCCGAGGGGTCTCGGCTTTACAACTTTGCCGAGCTTCTACCTGGTTGGGATCAAACACGTTTGCAAAATTCTACAAGTTTGATACCCTGGCTGAGGAGGACCTTGAGTTTGCTCATTCGGTGCTGCAGAGTCATCCGCACTCTCCCGCCCGTTTGGGAGCTTTGGTATAATCCCCATGGTCCTTACGGAGTTCCCAGCATCCACTAGGACGTCAGAGAAAATAAGAATTTACTCACCGGTAATTCTATTTCTCGTAGTCCGTAGTGGATGCTGGGCGCCCATCCCAAGTGCGGATTGTCTGCAATACTTGTATATAGTTATTGCCTAACTAAAGGGTTATTGTTATGAGCCATCTGTTCGTGAGGCTCAGTTGTTATTCATACTGTTAACTGGGTATAGTATCACGAGTTGTACGGTGTGATTGGTGTGGCTGGTATGAGTCTTACCCGGGATTCCAAATCCTTTCCTTATTGTGTCAGCTCTTCCGGGCAGTTTCCCTAACTGAGGTCTGGAGGAGGGGCATAGAGGGAGGAGCCAGTGCACACCAGTAGTTCTAATTCTTTCTTAGAGTGCCCAGTCTCCTGCGGAGCCCGTCTATTCCCCATGGTCCTTACGGAGTTCCCAGCATCCACTACGGACTACGAGAAATAGAATTACCGGTGAGTAAATTCTTATTATATATCTGTTAAGTATTCAAACGCTTCACTTTTTTCCAAATTTTATGTTACAGCCTTATTCCAAAATGGAATAAATTAATTTTTCCCTTCAAAATTCTACACACAATACCCCATAATGGCAATGTGAAAAAAGTTTTTTTGAGATTTTTGCTAATTTATTAAAAATAAAAAAACTAAGAAATCACATGTACATAAGTATTCACAGTCTTTGCTCAGTACTTTGTCGATGCAACTTTGGCAGCAATTACAGCCTCAAGTCTTTTTGAATATGATTCCACAAGCTTGGCACACCTATCTTTGGGCAGTTCAAGCTCCATCAGGTTGGATGGGAAGCGTTAGTGCACAGCCATTTTCAGATCTCTCCAGAGATGTTCAATCGGATTAAAGTCTGGATTCTGGCTGGGCCACTCAAGGACATTTACAGAGTTGTCCTGAATCCACTCCTTTGATATCTTGGCTGTGTGCTTAGGGTCGTCCTGCTGAAAGATGAACCGTCACCCCAGTCTGAGGTCAAGAGCGCTCTGGAGCAGGTTTTCATTCAGGATGTCTCTGTACATTGCTGCATTCATCTTTCCCTCTATCCTGACTAGTCTCCCAGTTCCTGCCGCTGAAAAACATCCCCACAGCATGATGCTGCCACCATCATGCTTTACTGTAGGGATGGTATTAGCCTGGTGGGGAGCTGTGCCTGGTTTCCCCCAAACATGATGCCTGGCATTCACACCAAAGAGTTCAATCTTTGTCTCATCAGACCAGAGAATTTAGTTTTTCATGGTCTGAGAGTCCTTCAGGTGCATTTTGGCAAACTCCAGGTGGGCTGCCATGTCCTTGTTACTAAGGAGTGGCTTCCGTCTGGCCACTCTACCATACAGGCCTGATTGATGGATTGCTGCAGAGATGGTTGTCCTTCTGGAAGGTTCTCCTCTCTTCACAGAGGAATGCTGTAGCTCTGACAGAGTGACCATCCGGTTCTTGGTTACCTCCCTGACTAGGGCCCTTCTCCCCCAATTGCTCAGTTTAGACGGCCAGCCAGCTCTAGGAAGAGTCCTGGTGGTTCCAAACTTCTTCCATTTATGGATGATGGAGGCCATTGTGCTCATTAGGACCTTCAGAGCAGCAGATATTTTTCTGTACCCTTCCCCAGATTTGTGCCTCGAGACAATCCTGTCTCAGAGGTCTACAGACCATTCCTTTGATGTCATGCTGGTTTGTTCTCAGACATGCACTGTCAAGTGTGGGACCTTATATAGACAGGTGTGTGCCTTTCCAAATCATGTCCAATCAACTGAATTTACCTCAGGTGGACTCCAATTAAGCTGTAGGAACATCTCAAGTATGACCAGTGGAAATAGGATGCACCTGAGCTCAACTTTGAGCTTCATGGCAAAGACTGTGAATACTTATGTACATGTGATTTCTTAGTTTTTTTATTTTTAATAAATTTGCAAAAATAAAAAAAAAAGCTTTTTTCACATTGTCATCATGGGGTATTGTGGGTAGAATTTAGATGGAAAAAATTAATTTATTCCACTTTGGAATAAGGCTGTAACATAACAAAATGTGGAAAAAGAAGTGCTGTGAATACTTTCTGGATGCACTGTATGTATGTATGTATGTATGTATGTATGTATATATACTGTGTATGTGTATATATATATATATATATATAAAATAATAATATACATACGCAGGTTGAGTATTCCTTATCCAACATTCAAAGTCCCACATTTTTGGGTGCCCTACTGAGATAATGACATATACATTACATATTATGTGTATATAGATATATTATATAGATATATAATATAATATATATTTATATGTGTCATTGGGGGTCATTCCGAGTTGTTCGCTCGTTGGCGATTTTCGCAACGGAGCGATTAAGGCAAAAATGCGCATGGTTCGCAGTGCGCATGCAGTTAGTATTTTAACACAAAACTTAGTAGATTTACTCACGCCCGAACTAAGATTTTTCATCGTTGAAGTGATCGTAGTGTGATTGACAGCAAGTGGGTGTTTCTGGGCGGAAACTGGCCGTTTTCTGGGAGTGTGCGGAAAAACGCAGGCATGCCAGGGAATAACGCGGGAGTGTCTGGAGAAACGGGGGAGTGGCTGGCCAAACGCTGGGCGTGTGTGTGACGTCAAACCAGGAACGAAACTGACTGAACTGATCGCTATTTGTGAGTAAGTCTCGGGCTACTCAGAAACTGCTAAGAATTTTGTATTCGCAATTCTGCTAATCTTTCGTTCGCAATTCTGCTAAGCTAAAATACACTCCCAGAGGGCGGCGGCTTAGCATGTGCAATGCTGCTAAAAGCAGCTAGCGAGCGAACAACTCGGAATCACCCCCATTATCTCAGTAGGGGAACCAAAAATGTGTGATTTTGGATAAGGGATACTCAACCTGTGTATATATATATATATATATATATGTGTGTGTGTGTGTGTGTGTGTGTGTGTGTGTGTGTGTGTGTGTATGTATGTATATATATATATGTGTGTGTGTGTGTATAAATATATATATATATATATATATACTTGCAAATCAGTCGGCACTCCCAGGCTCTTTAAAACAACATGCTCCGTGCCAATTCAGAAAATCATCATGCAAGTCCAAAGAATGAACGCCACTGGAGGCAATGAATTGCAATAAAAGATGTATTGAACAGGCTACAGCTGTTTCAGGGCGTCTGCCCTTTCCTCAGGCCAAATACATGCAAAGACAAACAGACATAAAACACTTACCCTGCTAAATACCCCCGGAGCACACCCGCCGCCGCGTCTCCTCCACGCCGTCCTGCTTCCGGGTGCCGAGCCGCCAGGTCACTTCCGCCCAGTTCATAGCTTGTCGCCATGGCAACCCAGCGCTTGCTTGTCAGCCAGGCGCAGCCGCTCTGTCTCGGAGACCCACAGACCGCTCTCCCCGTAGTCAGGCGCTGGATGGGCACGAACTCAAAGGGTGCTCCCTATAATAGAAACATATACATTCAATATACCATGGTGCATAATAAAAAAATGCATTAAAGCATACATTCCATACGTGTCACTTTCTACATATACAAATCCATTACAGGAAAATCAAACTGATCCTAGCTAATATATGCCTACGTTATACCAGAGACCACTCCCCCTATCTATAAACCAACTAACTATAATTAATATTGATAAACTACTACAACAATCACCCAGAAAAACATCTGGATAAAACTGTGAAGTAGTTTGAACCACACACTGAATAACCCAGAAACACATCTAGGTCAAACAGACGATCTGAAAAGGATTGGGGTGAACTGAAAACCCAGATCAAGAACTTCTAAATGAACACATTCCAGTTGACCTTATCATTAAGACCCCGTGGCCAGAATGTGTCCAACTTCATGATCCACCGGGTCTCTTTCTCCAACAGGATCTTAGCCCTATCGCCACCTATCAATGTCGGTGGTACATGTTCTATACCAAAATATTTTAAAGAGTTAATGGTATGATGAGCTAATAAAAAATGTCGGGCTACCGGCTGATCCACCGGTTTACCCTCCAACGTCAATTTAATGGCTGAACGATGGGCCGCCATGTAAAGGGTTGAAACCAATTACAGCCTTTAGAAGGACACCGGGGCGTTTATACCTTGTATTGGAGTGCCGGCTGAATTGGATCCCTATATATATATATATATATATATATATATATATATACAGAGAGTGAGAGAGTCCTTAACCAGTGTGCTGGGTGTAATGGTAAGCAGCAGGTACAGGGTTAATGTAGGAGCAAAGTGGTGATGCAGGGATTAACAGCAGTGGTATCAAGCATGGGGTATAACTACAGTAAGTGACTGTGAAGCTCTTACACATTAAAGCAGGGCTATTTCAACAGAGGAGAGGGTCTTTATGGCGCTGTAGACTCTGGCATTGTCCCGGAGTCTACTGCGCATGCTCAGGTCTCCAGAGATATGACGCCCACCATGATCCACAGACCAATTTGGCTACTATGCATGTGCGGCGGCCATTTTGGTGGCGATTTCCGCAGCAACCACAGCACCTGACTCTGGGCTCCAGAAAGGTAAGTATTAAAATTAGAGATGAGCGGGTTCGGTTCCTCGAGATCCGAACACCCCCGAACTTCACCTATTTTACACGGTTCTGAGGCAGCCTCGGATCTTCCCGCCTTGCTCGGTTAAACCGAGCGCACCCGAACGTTGTCATCCCGCTGTCGTATTCTCGCGAAATTCGTATTGCATATAAAGAGCCGCGCGTCTCCGCCATTTTCACTCATGCATTGGAGATGATAGCGAGAGGACGTGGCTGCGTTCTCTCAGTTTCTGTGTTCAGTGTGCTGCAAATATCTGTGCTCAGTGTGCTGCCAATATCTGTGCTCAGTGTGCTACAAATATCTACATTCTCTGCCTGAAAACGCTCCATATCTGTGCTGCATTGTAGTATATAGTAGGAGGACAGTGCAGAATTTTGCTGACCACCAGTATATATATAGCAGTACGGTACAGTAGTCCATTGCTCTACCTCTGTGTCGTCAATTATACTATCCATCCATATCTGTGCTGCATTGTAGTTGTGCGCAGCATATAGTAGGAGGACAGTGCAGAATTTTGCTGACAACCAGAATATATATAGCAGTACGGTACAGTAGTCCATTGCTCTACCTCTGTGTCGTCAAGTATACTATCCATATCTGTGCTGCATTGTAGTTGTGCGCAGTATATAGTAGGAGGACAGTGCAGAATTTTGCTGACCACCAGTATATATATAGCAGTACGGTACAGTAGTCCATTGCTCTACCTGTGTGTCGTCAAGTATGCTATCCATATCTGTGCTGCATTGTAGTTGTGCGCAGTATATAGTAGGAGGACAGTGCAGAATTTTGCTGACCACCAGTATATATATATATATATATATATATATATAGCAGTACGGTACAGTAGTCCATCGCTCTATCTCTGTGTCGTCAAGTATGCTATCCATATCTGTGCTGCATTGTAGTTGTGCGCAGTATTATAGTAGGAGGACAGTGCTGAATTTTGCTGACCACCTGTATGTATGTATGTATGTATATATATATATATATATATATATATATATATTTATCTCTGCATCATGTGCTGTTCGGGGACTATAATTTTTAAGTGCCATCCTGTCTGACACTGCAGTGTCACTCTTAGATGGGCCAGGTGTTTGTGTCGGCCACTTGGGTCGCTTAGCTTAGCCATCCAGCGACCTTGGTGCACCTATTTTTTTCTTTGCATCATGTGCTGTTTGGGGACTATTTTTTTAAGTGCCATCCTCTCTGACACTGCAGTGCCACTCCTAGATGGGCCAGGTGTTTGTGTCGGCCACTTGGGTCGCTTAGCTTAGCCATCCAGCGACCTTGGTGCACCTATTTTTTTCTTTGCATCATGTGCTGTTTGGGGACTATTTTTTGAAGTGCCATCCTGCCTGACACTGCAATGCCACTCCTAGATGGGCCAGGTGTTTGTGCCGGCCACTTGGGTCGCTTAGCTTAGTCATCCAGCGACCTCGGTGCAAATTTTAGGACTAAAGATAATATTGTGAGGTGTGAGGTGTTCAGAATAGACTGGAATGAGTGGAAATTATGGTTATTGAGGTTAATAATACTATGGGATCAAAATTACCCCCAAATTCTATGATTTAAGCTGTTTTTGATGGGTTTTTGAAAAAAAAAAACACCCGAATCCAAAACACACCCGAATCCGACAAAAAATTTTCAGGTAGGTTTTGCCAAAACGCGTCCGAATCCAAAACACGGCCGCAGAACCGAATCCAAAACCAAAACACAAAACCCGAAAAATGTCCGGTGCACATCACTAATTAAAATGGGTGCAGTGTGGGCTCCCCCTGGATCCAGGGGCCCAGGTGCACTGCACACATTGCACCCATTATAGAAACGCCAATGCATTGAAGGCAAAATTTCCTGCAAAGTGCATATTGTATGTGCAGTAGCACATCAGGTAGGAGGCTGCACCTCCCTGCAGATACTGGGTCCTAGTGCCCAAAGTGTATGCTGCAGAGGAGACAGCGCACAGTGATGCTCTCCCAACAAGAATAATGTTATTATTGTGTACAATATAGCATTAAGTTCTAGTTTGGTATTGTGAGCGAGGTGAGAAGTAACTTGAATACAAACATGTTTTGTCTGGTCATCCAGTAAATATAATACCAAGGCAGAATTAAGCATACTGTATACTATAGCATTTAGATATGGGCACACAGGGTGATGAGAAGAGTAAAGGTTATACTTTGGTGATAGCAGATTTGAGTAGGAACAGAATGTCAATTTTGCAGGTGTTTGTTGAAATGAGATGTCCACCTATGGCTTCTTAGACCCGCTGAATGCGTCCAAAGATGCAGCATCGGATTATTACTGAGTACATCAGGCAGCTTATTGCACATCTGAGTAACCTTAAGGAATGTCCACAGCATCTAAGCTGCTGAGGCCGGTGAGTTAGTGTTGGAAGAAACAGTTGCTGACTTTGGCACACCTATATAACGGGGCTGACACACCCACATTTTCTAAAATATCTCCCCCACCCTATTCCAACCTCATGTAGTATATCAATCATACTGAGAGAGGGTTGACAGTGCAATATGAAGCTGTAACACCATCACTGCACATGCTCGCTGCGACCAGGGGCGGATTGGCCCTCCAGGACACCATGACAGATTCCTATGGGCCGGTCCCAAACTCTCCTCAGCCAGGCCGATTCACACTCAGGCTGGGCTGGCTCACACTGCTTCCAGTACTGGCGGTTCATTGGAACGCAATCCGGAAGTTAGGCTAGCGAGCACTTCCGGGTGCCCCTAGCCGTGAAAAGCGGTGAAGCTTTTCTACCAATGGGGGACATGGAGAAAGTTAACCAGCCCGGGAGCAGCAGCATAGCGATAGTCGGAGCCGCGTTCACTACACCCGCCGCCACCTTAGCTCCAGCACTCTCACTGAACTGGCCAGAGCGGCGACTGAGCACTGAAGGGGACCCGGCAGAGAGGTTATTTTTAATGACATTATTTGCATTATCATGTTGGTGTAAGGGTTAGGGCGTCCCCGGTCACAGTGTATGGTTTGGGGACTGGACAGGAGCAGGATGTACCTTGTTCTCAGGATGCCAGCTGATCAGGCAGCACTCACAGCCAGCCCTGGGACAATCTCTAATGCAAAGTCCTTCAGCCCTATAGCTGCCCAATGTCTGTCCATGATGATGGGCCTATTTATGTGATGCAGTGTCTATGTATGTAATGCAGTGGCTACGTATGTAATGCCATTGGCATGACTATAATGGGTGCAATGTGTCCAGTGCACACGGTTCCCTGGGTCCATGTTTCACTACTTGTGTGTGCTCCCTCCCTGTACTGTGCTCTATGTAGTGTGTGCTCCCCCTCCTTGTACTTATAAGGTTAAAAAAAGGGTTTGCAGAATGAAAAAAAATAAAATCAGAAGTAGATTCAGTAGACACTGAAAGTGGGCATATCAGATCTTGTATATTCAGATGTACATCAGGGCACGGCATTGTAGCAGCATATGCATAAAGTAGCAGGTAAACATTAGCATAGCGTAAAGCAAAGGAGGCCCCAACTGTGTCTATCTCGGAATCAGGACCTCTGAGGAGTGACCCCACCCTCTTGACAGACCCCTCCCCCTCAACAGAATCTGCCCCCATTAGGACTGCTTCCATAAAGTTCCCGGGCTGGTGTTCGATCCCAATCCGCCCCTGGCTGCAACTATGGCGCATTCACAAATAAAAAACATTTGTGGGGCCATATAAAAATAACATCCCTCTCTGACTTCCCCCTAAGTTCACAAACAGGAAATATAATATAGGCTAAAACAGCATTCAGTGACTACAGCCAAATAATAGCCTATTATATTTTTCATAAACAAGGACAAAGCTTGTGTGAGAACTAACTCCCAAAACATGTTATATAACAGAATAATGCAATAAGCGTAGTGCCTTGGGCAACGGAATAGGGCATGAGGGTATGATGGGCAAGACCATAATGAACAGTAAAGATGATGCATCTCCCCAAACATTGTATGTAAAACATAAAAATCCATTGTTACTAAAGAGTCAAACCTTTTGTCCCTTGGGAGAAAAACGGACAGCTTCCCCTTTCCTTTCCGGCATAGTATGCATGCATGGATTACATTTTGTATGTGAAGAATTGTGCTGAAAACTTGCTAGAATATATGGCGTTAAATCTAAACCTTGTTTATATTCAGTTTGAGAAAATCTCCAGCAAGGGAACAATAAATTGTGCATCCTAGTTTGAGCAGAAAAATTAGTTTTATGGTAAGAACTTACCTTTGTTAAAACTCTTTCTGCGAGGTACACTGGGCTCCACAAGGAATGGACAATGGGGTGTAGAGTAGGATCTTGATCCGAGGCACCAACAGGCTCAAAGCTTTGACTGTTCCCAGAATGCATAGCGCCGCCTCCTATATCACCCCGCCTAACCGGAACAGGATCTCAGTTTTTAGTTAACCAGTCCAATACAGTAGCAGGAAAAGAGACGACAACGGTTAGTAGCCACAACACCGCATTCTCACGACAGGAGACGTGTCAGCGGCTAATGCCATACCAACCCAAAGAAGCTAAGTGCGTCAGAGTGGTCGCCTTGTGGAGCCCAGTGTACCTCGCAGAAAGAGTTTTAACAAAGGTAAGTTCTTACCATAAAACTTGTTTTCTGCTGCGGGGTACACTGGGCTCCACAAGGAATGGACAATGGGGATGTCCTAAAGCAGTTCCTTATGGGAGGGGATGCACTGTAGTGGGCACAAGAACCCAGCGTCCAAAGGAAGCATCCTGGGAAGCGGCAGTATGGAAGGCATAGAACCTTATGAACGTGTTCACAGAGGACCACGTAGCTGCCTTGCACAATTGTTCAAGGGTCGCACCACGATGGGCCGCCCAAGAAGGTCCAACAGACCGAGTAGAATGGGTCTTAATGTGATCAGGAGCAGAGAGACCAGCCTTCACATAAGCATGTGCAATCACCATTCTAATTCATCTGGCCAGAGTTTGCTTGTGAGCAGGCCAGCCACGTTTGTGAAACCCAAACACAACAAAAAGAGAATCAGATTTCCTGATAGGAGCAGTTCTCTTCACATAGATACGGAGAGCCCATACCACATCCAAAGACCGCTCTTTGGGAGACAGATCAGGAGAAACAAGTGCCGGAACTACAATCTCCTGATTAAGGTGGAACGATAGCCGCGACGAGTCCTAAGAACCGCCCGGTCACGGTGAAATATCAGATATGGGGAACTACAGGACAAGGCACCCAAATCCGACATTCTTCTAGCTGAAGCAATAGCCAGCAGAAACACCACCTTAAGGGAAAGCCTCTTAAGGTCAGCTGAACCAAGTGGTTCAAACGGAGACTCTTGTAACGCCTCCAAAACCACCGACAAGTCCCAAGGAGCCACAGGCAGGACATAGGGAGGTTGGATACGCAACACGCCCTGAGTAAAGGTATGCACATCAGGTAAGGTTGCAATTTTTCTCTTAACCACACCGACAAGGCAGATATTTGAACCTTGAGGGAGGCCAGATGCAGGCCTAAGTCTAGGCCCTGCTGAAGAAAAGCCAACAACTTGGCTATACTAAACTTGGAAGCGTCATAATCGTTAGATGCGCACCAAAGTAAGAATGCCAAACCCTATAGTAAATCCGAGCCGAAGCTGGTTTCCGGGCCCGCAACATAGTTTGAATGACCGCCTCAGAAAACCCTTTAACCCTAAAGACGGAAGCTTCAAGAGCCACGCTGTCAAAGACAGCCGGGCTAGGTCCTGGTAGACACAGGGGCCCTGAACGAGGAGGTCTGGGCGTTGTGGAAGTAGAATTGGACGCTCTGACGATAGGCCTTGCAGGTCTGAGAACCAGTGCCGTCTGGGCCACGCTGGAGCTATGAGAAGCAGAATTCCTTTTTCTTGCTTGAACTTCCGAATTACCCTGGGCAGGAGTGACACCTGAGGGAACACGTACTGCAGCCGAAACCTCCACGGTACCGCCAGCGCATCCACGAATGCTGCTTGAGGATCCCTTGTCCTTGCTCTGAAGAACGGAACCTTGTGATTGTGTCGAGACGCCATCAGATCTACATCTGGAAGGCCCCACCTTTCCACTAGGAGTTGAAACACTTCCGGAATGGAGTCCCCATTCGCTGGCATGCACATCCTGACGACTGAGAAAGTCCGCTTCCCAATTCAGGACTCCCGGAATGAATATTTCCGATATGGCCAGTAGATGGCGTTCTGCCCACTGTAGAATCCGTGAGACTTCCTTCATTGCTAGGCGGCTTTGAGTGCCGCCTTGATGATTTATGTAAGCCACTGTGGTAGCGTTGTCCGACTGTACTTGAACAGGACAGTTCTGAATTAAATGCTGGGCTAGGTTCAAGGCATTGAAGACCGCCCGCAACTCCAGAATATTGATCGAGAGGAGGGACTCCTCCTTGGTCCACCGCCCCTGAAGGGAGTGTTGCTCCAGCACCGCGCCCCAAGCTCTTAGACTGGCATCTGTCGTCAACAGGACCCAGTCGGATATCCAGAACGGACGACCCCTGCACAGTTGTTGGTCCCGGAGCCACCAGAGCAGCGACAGACGGACCTCCGGAGTCAATGAGATCATTTGAGACCTGATCCGGTGAGGCAGGCCATCCCATTTGGCTAGAATCAGCCTCTGGAGAGGGCGACAGTGAAATTGAGCGTACTCCACCATGTCGAATGCTGACACCATGAGGCCCAGCACCTGCATCGCCGAATGTATCGACACTTGCGGACGATATAGGAAGCAACGAATCCTGTCCTGAAGTTTCAGGACCTTCTCCTGAGACAGGAACAACCGCTGGTTGTGAGTGTCCAATAGTGCTCCCAGATGCACCATGCTCTGAGCAGGGATTAGGGATGACTTCTTCCAGTTGATGAGCCACCCGTGGGCTTGCAGAAACCGGACCGTCACATCTAAATGACGCAGGAGAAGTTCTGGGGAATTTGCCAGGATTAACAAGTCGTCCAAATACGGCAGTATCCTGACCCCTTGACGGCGGAGTACCACCGTCATCACCGCCATGACTTTTGTAAAGACTCGCAGAGCCATTGTTAAACCAAAAGGTAATGCCCGAAACTGGTAATGGCAGTTGCCAATTGCAAATCTCAGGTATTGCTGATGAGACACTGCTATAGGAATATGCAGGTAAGCATCCTGTATATCCAGGGAGACCATGAAGTCCCCATGTTCCAAGGCCAGAACTATAGAACGAAGGGTTTCCATCCGGAACTTGGAAACCTTCACAAACCTGTTCAATGCCTTGAGGTTGCGAATGGGCCGGGAGGACCCATTCGGTTTCGGGACTAGAAACAGCGGAGAATAGTACCCTCGGCCCCTCTGCGCAAGAGGCACCTGTACTACGACTCCTGTATCCAGGAGGGTCTGAACCACCGAATGTAGAGTGTTTGCCTTTGTCTTGTCCAACGGGACATCTGTCTGGTAAAATCGATGAGGGGGTCGGTTTTTGAAGGCTATGGCGTAACCTCGAGTGACGACTTCCCGTACCCAGGCATCTGAAGTGGTCTTTAACCATTCCTGGGTATACCCTAGAAGCCGGCCCCCCACCCTGGGATCCCCGAGAGGGAGGCCCGCCCCATCATGCGGCAGGCTTATCTGTCTTGGAAGCTGGCTGACGGGCCGCCCAGGCTCTTTTGGGCTTAGGCTTACCAGGTTTGGAAGTGCGGGCCTGCTTGTTGTACGCCTGACCTTTTGCTTTACCTGAAGGACGAAAGGGGCGAAAGGAAGTACCTTTAGCCTTCGACACAGAAGGAGCAGTACTTGGCAGACAGGCAGTTCTGGCAGTAGCCAAGTCAGCCACAATCTTATTTAAATCCTCCCCAAACAGAATATCTCCCTTAAAAGGGAGTACCTCCAGGGTTTTTCTAGAGTCCAGATCCACAGACCAGGATCTCAGCCACAATATCTGGCGAGCCAGGACTGACGTAGTAGAGGCCTTGGCTGCCAGGATACCGGCATCAGAAGCCGCCTCTTTAATACAACGAGAAGCTGTGACAATATAAGACAAGCATTGTCTAGCATGGTCAGAGGAGATTTCAGCATCTAACTCCAAGGCCCATGCTTCAATGGCCTCTGCAGCCCAAGTAGCTGCAATAGTGGGCCTTTGTGCAGCACCCGTGAGGGTGTAAATCGCTTTCAGACAACCCTCCACACGTTTATCCGTAGGCTCTTTTAGAGACGTGATGGTGGTGACCGGTAGAGCTGAGGAAACCACCATCCTAGCCACATGTGAGTCCACTAGAGGAGGCGTTTCCCAATTCTTAGACAGCTCCGGCGCGAGGGGATAGCGAGCCAGCATCTTCTTTTGAGGCACAAACTTCGTACCCGGATTTTCCCAGGGTTCCTGACGTATATCAATTAGGTGGTCAGAGTGAGGTAAAACTTGTTTAATCACCTTCTGATGCTTGAACCTATCTAGTTTCTTAGGAGGAACGGATGGCTCGGGATCATCCGTAATCTGTAAAATTAACTTAATAGCCTCCAAAAGATCAGGAACATCCACATGTGAACCACCCTCCCCATCAGCCGTATCTGAGTCAGAACCTGTGGGGTCAGTGTAAGTGCCGTCTTCATCCGACGAGGTGTCAGTGACAGCAGTGGATTGTGAGGAGACAAGCGCTCGCTTAGAGGACCCCTTGGACGTAGGAGAGTGACGGTCAGACTTTTTAGTAGTCAGGGACTGGTTCAACTTCTTTATTTGAGCAGATGGCGGGTTAGCTGCAGGGACCACAAACGGTTGCTCCGGCATCGGGGGTCCCATAGGGGGTGTTAGTTTATGAACTAGCGTATGCAGAAGCGTGGAAAAAGCGCCCCACGGCGGGTCATTATTTGCCCCCGTTGCCACCGTCCCACTGGGGGGCAAGGAGCCCCCAGAACCAGAGCCCAAAGCTGCTATATTCTCCTCATAGGTATCTGCGGCTTCAGCAACACCGGCAGTGTGTTCAGCCCCAGAACCGTTACCCTCAGAAGCAGACATGATATAACTTGCAGTATCAGGTAACACAGTACAATTTGTCAGCAGCACAATACCTCTAGCCCAAACCCCTGCGCAGTGTAGTCAGCACCAGCAGAGATAAAGGAGAGATATGGTGACTAAATCACAGAGAAAAATACGTAATACAGTATATCTCTGTGAAAATCCTATATTAGATAAAACCTGACGCACCAAGCCCCCTCAGGTTATAGAATATAGGGATAGCAGGTTGAGTGAAAGACACGAAATGGACACCACTCAGCTATCAAATGCACACACAAATAGTCACAGTCTGTACAATGCAGAGGTTATTACTAACAATAATACTGCACTGGACTAGCTTACACAGCTATATAACAATAGATATAACAGTACACAGTAAGAACTGGATGTATATCACAGGGTAATTGTACTAGGAAACCCTGACTAAGTGCACTCTTTCTTAACTAACACTGACTAAAAAAGGCAGGTAGAGTACTTAAGTGTCTTGTAAAGTCACAGCACTGACAACCAGGTGGCTTTACATAGGAGGATTTGCCCAAGCATTCCCAGGAACAGTGAGCTGAGGGATAATGGCGCCGCACACACTGCCAGGGAGTGAGGGAAAGACAGATATGCAGCTCCAGGGCGGGAACATTTGCAGAAAATGGTGCCCTGGGGCTGGGGGAGGGGCTTCAGGTCCAAGCTCTATCCCCCTGCTGGCAAAACCACCGGGTACTGCGGGCTCTAATAAAACGGTTTATAGAGAAAACCTGACCTGTCCCATGCTCTGGTGATCTAGTGGGATCGCCTGTACTGCCACAGTGTCCACCGCCAGCGCGCGCGGCCCGCCTCCCACTGACCACGCCAGATCACAATAAAGACACGGCCACGCGATCCCGGAGAGCCCCCGTCGTGTGTGCCTGACAAGAAGAAAACCGGAGCCTCCTGCTGTAGTTACCCGGCAACCAGGGCTCGGGAGTATACAGCGCCGCTGGGGAGAGCCGGAGATGCAGCCGTGAATGTCCACTGACATGTAACACTGCTGCTGCCCTTGAAGTCTTCACTTTTTTCCTCAGAAAAAAAGCTCTTCTTAGGGCTGCCTGGAGCAGCCCCTCTGTTAAGTGCCTGCTACTGCAGCACCAACTACAAAAACTGAGATCCTGTGCAGGGAGGCGGGGTGATATGGGAGGCGGCGCTATGCATTCTGGGAACAGTCAAAGCTTTGAGCCTGTTGGTGCCTCGGATCAAGATCCTACTCTACACCCCATTGTCCATTCCTTGTGGAGCCCAGTGTACCCCGCAGCAGAAATAGTTTCTGTAGAAGCTAATGGAAGCTGTAAAACTAATGGGCCCTACATACTCGGCGATCCGCCGCCGAGCTGCCCGATGGCGGATACGGGCGACCCGGCGGCGGGGTGGA
Source organism: Pseudophryne corroboree (assembly GCF_028390025.1). Lineage (NCBI taxonomy): Eukaryota > Metazoa > Chordata > Amphibia > Anura > Myobatrachidae > Pseudophryne > Pseudophryne corroboree. The sequence continues at coordinate 1,093,419,309 of NC_086444.1, read as the reverse complement.
GGTGACGGGGGGAGTGAAGTTTCTTCACTGCCCCCGTCACCCGGCTCCATAGCAGTGCATGCTAATATGGACGAGATTGTCCATATTGGCCTGCATGCATAAGCGACCCGGCACCAACGATTAACGAATGCGGTGCCGCGCATTGTTAATCGTTGGTGCGTACACGCTGCACAATATGAACGAGTTCTGTGTAGGGCCCCTTAGAAGAAAATGATGTTTACTAACAACTAGATGACCAATAATAACTGCTATAGGCTGAATAGCAGATTTGTTTGGTATGGTGATTTGATCTGCCAGAGGCAGAGAAAGAAATGGCATTACAAATATATAAGTATCATTAAACATACATCTTCTCTAAGCTCACAGTAATAATATTAAATTGGGCCTGAATGGATATCAAGGATGATTATCAAAATAATTTATTTACTCCTTTATCTTATTTACTAAAGCATTTTTCTTACAGCAATTTTGAAAACCCCTACAAATTTCCATTTAACTGTATTAATCTACTATTGTTTCTCTTTACAAAACTATATAGTACCTCATCTCTTCCATGCCATGCCAAAATCCAATTACTGTATTTCATACATTTGTCATGTGTCATGAAGTGTAACGTATCTCATCAAAACACAGTCATCATTATTCAGTATATAACATCACTTAATTCTCACTTGCATTTACTGTACATTTCTCACAGAGGTTTAGGACAATCCTCCCAAGAAATACATAGACTGTGGTGGTTATTCAGGTTTGTTAGCAAATCAGAAAAGCAAAACCATGTGCACTGCAGGGGAGGCAGATATAACATGTGCAGAGAGAGTAAGCCGTCCATTGATTTTATTAACGCCCTCGCCGTTCACCCCCTACCCCCTTTTCTCCCCAATAAACACTCGGACAACTGCATTGCGATTTAAAAGGTCACAGCCAAATTTATTGATCGAATTAGAATTGGAACTCTATAAGTGGGTGGCGAGAAAGCAGTGCGTACCCCCGGCTACAGCCTACATATTAATTTCTTCTAAATTAAACAACGGGGCGGAACCTAAGTCCCGCCCTTGCGCAAGTTAGCTGAGCGGTACCACTTCCCACCATTGGCATAGCACCGGTCCACCCTTAAGATGATGACCGTGTCGGCCCTTGAGGCCACGACAAACTCACCGAGTTTCTGGGGGAAGTGCCGGCCAACCGACGTTGCGCTACTACAGACTGCCGAGGAGCACTGCTTGCCGCGCCTGCTGGACCTCTTTTGCCAGACCATAATTAAAGACCGAATTGGCTTGACGGTGCCTCCACCGGACGTAAACTTAATTTCAAATTCCAGTTACCTCACCTTTGCCCTGGTGATAATGAAAATTCTGGACTGGCCTACCGGTGCCACCACCGAAAATAACAAACAAATCTTAATTCCTAATCACCAGGGCCAATTGCCCTACCAACTGGGCGGGAGGGTGGGTGCCTACTGCCTTCTTGGATCCTTGATCAGCATGAAAAGAGGGAGCCTGCCTGGCATTCCTGGTCTTTTGTACCTCCCAGGTAACTCTCCTCCCCTCTTTCCTATAGGATGCTGCTATGCTACCTGCTCTATCTCCCCCCCCCTCCTCCTCCCCTCCCCCTTTCTCCCATTCCCTGTCCCAGGCTTCCTTCTTTTAAAAAACCCAGGACGATTATTTATTCTCGGGCCTATTCGTCCCTCGAATTCTTTAGGCCGTCCATTGATTTTATTAACGCCCTCGCCGTTCACCCCCTACCCCCTTTTCTCCCCAATAAACACTCGGACAACTGCATTGCGATTTAAAAGGTCACAGCCAAATTTATTGATCGAATTAGAATTGGAACTCTATAAGTGGGTGGCGAGAAAGCAGTGCGTACCCCCGGCTACAGCCTACATATTAATTTCTTCTAAATTAAACAACGGGGCGGAACCTAAGTCCCGCCCTTGCGCAAGTTAGCTGAGCGGTACCACTTCCCACCATTGGCATAGCACCGGTCCACCCTTAAGATGACGACCGTGTCGGCCCTTGAGGCCACGATAAACTCACCGAGTATCTGGGGGAAGTGCCGGCCAACCGACGTTGCGCTACTACAGACTGCCGAGGAGCACTGCTTGCCGCCATAGCCTGGTTCCTAGAACCCAGGCCCGCCACCCGCTGCTACCTCCTGCCTCCCACTGACGCTTTCTGCTATGTCGCCCAAGAATAAAGCTAAACCCTTCTCTGTCAGGTGTACCCCGTCTTGCCTGAACAGCCCTTCCTCTCCGTACCTCAACAACGGGTGCCTGGCGATCGTATCGCCTTCTCCCGTTAAGAGACGGGCTGCCGCCTTGTTCACCTTTCTTCTGACCCTTTGTAACCCCGGGCCCCCCTGTGCCCTTAGGACTATCTCGGACCATGTGATCCGTGTATTAGGCCACCGGCCCTTCATCCATTGTATGTCGGCTTGAATTGCCGTAATCAGCTCGCTCCCCTTGCTTTTTCCTAGATCGCTGCCCCCTAGACCTTTTGCACTCCTGAAAAGTAGAATTACAAATAATCGTTACCCCCTGTTGTATGCGGACCTATGGTGCGAACTTTCGCGCGACCCATATGAAGGTGAAAACCACAAAACCTCTTTTTGTTTGAGGGCAAAATTGGAAAAAGTCCTTCATTCCCCCATTTATGGCGGGCAGCTTAAGGCCTTGGGTTTCGCGAAAGACGCCGAGCTGCCTTCTAGTCTTGCTTTTCCGCGCGTAAGTATACCTTGTACGCTCCTGATTTCCACCTGCCCAGCTTTTTGATCTCGCCCGCTGGCAACCCCTTACGTGCCAATACTGCCATGTCTTGTCAGTTGATAATTACACTTTCAAATGGCCTGACGGTGCCTCCACCGAAAATAAAAAATTTCTACATCCTAACGGTGCCACCACCGCAAATAAAAATAAAAATTCTACATCCTGACGGTGCCTCCACCGAAAATAAAAAATTTCTACATCCTAACGGTGCCACCACCGAAAATAAAAAATTTCTACATCCTAACGGTGCCACCACCGAAAATAAAAAATGTCTACATCCTAACGGTGCCACCACCGAAAATAAAAATAAAAATTTGTACATCCTAACGGTGCCACCACCGAAAATAAAAAATTTCTACATCCTAACGGTGCCACCACCGAAAATAAAAAATTTCTACATCCTGATGGTGCCTCCACCGAAAATAAAAACAAATTCTACATCCTAACGGGTTCAATCCGGTTAGGTATACTCATCATATAGCGCCCTATGATCTATACCTAGCAACTGTCATATGAAATAAGACACCCGAGAGTGCATACAAACTCCACAAAGAATGCTCTTAACTGGATTGAACCCATGACCTAAGCACTGTGAGGCCGTAATACTACCCATTGCCACATAACTGGTGCGTTTACGCTGAATTGATATTCATGCCTTGCGCCAGACTATAGTTGTCCTACGTTATCCCGTATACCGCTAAGGCACATGCAGCCTTGACCCCTACTTTATGCAGAGATGAGGTACTATTCAGCCCTTAAACCTTCGCTTTGCGCCTGGACCTTTGGCTTTCCTTTTCCTTCTGTCCTGTCTACCTTATTATGATACCATAAGTGACCCTCATATTGCACGTTCACTAAAGTAGCTTTGATGGGTTTTTACTGTGATCGCTACCGCTACTTGCTTTGCCTTGCATTTTGTATGACCGTTTGGTTATGGAACAAACTTATTCAGCGCTTAAAGACATAGCTAGTAAATGTAATATGAATTAAGAACTGGGATTGAACCCGTGACCTCAGTGCTGTGAGGCCGTAATGCTAACCATTGCCCCATAAATGGTGCGTTTCTGCTATTCTGCTACCTAAGTGAACATAATACTGCGCATTCCCCAAAGCAGCTTTGATGGTTTTTCTATTGAGATCGCTATCGCTACTTGCTTTGTCTCCCAGGCCTGCCTTTTGTATGACACTCAGGTTATATAACACGCTACTTTGTACTAAGCGGTTATCATTATAACTATATACCACATAATACAATGCCAGCGGATTAAACCATGCGTTTAGCACAGTGGAAGTTGTACTGCGTAGCGCTGGGCTGTACCGCGCTATGCAAATCGTGGCCTGTCTATTTTTTATTTATTTTTATTTATTCATTATTATTATTATTATTATTTTTGGTTTTTGTTACTGCATCGTTACGCTCTGTGTACCCAGGCATTTTTCTAATGTATGGACTGTGCCAGGCATTGCAAATCGCCTGTGACGCCTTCCCACTAACTGCAATACAATAATAATCGAGCTAAGGCCACGGGTAATACCGAAAAATTTGCTAATATGAACGTTATGGTGCGTGACTGTCCCACACTGATCTGTATTATACTGTTCTTATATACCTACTATCAATGCAATAATACATGTTCACGGCAATGCGATGACTGTTCTGCCTTATATTGTATAATTTATCGCTATTCCCCTCTATAATCTGCAAAATACCCCCCGGCCATTCGATCCGGTATTAAGCTTTATATTAGCCCGCTAGTATACCTATGATGCTGAAATATGCTCTTGCCGCAATGTCCTCAGTAATCATTACGCTGTATACCTAGTACGACCCGTACCCTGTAATATACCCATGCGGCAATGACATCGCTGATTTGCTTTATCTCGTATACTTCCCCTTTCACACCGCAGCCCGTACCCGGTATTTTGCCGTTTTAACTGGCTTCCTAAACGGGTCAAACTGCGATGTGAAAGGGTCCCCTTCAATTTACCGTTTTCAAACTACAGGTATTTTGAAACGGTAAAAAGAAGGGTCCTACCCGTTTCAGTCCCATTTCACTGTGCAGTGTGAAAGGGTCTGAAACGGTATTTGCAAGTCCCAGCAGGTCATAGGCTGTCTCCATGTGTGATGTCTGCAGCCACAACCAGAAAACAGCTTGGAAAACACAGGAGACACCTGTGAGAGTGGCTTTATAAACTTTTAGACTGCAAAGCCATTATAAAAATGTCTAATTGGAGTGATGAAGAGGTGAGGGAGCTGCTTTAGGATCAGATGGGATGAGGAAATCTGCTGCCAAATTACTGGGACAGTCAAGGATACCCTCATATATAAAAACATAGCAAAATGCTTCAAGCAGCTGGGTTCCATCGTACTACTATCCAAAATTATTAATAATTAATTAATTAATACTTATTAATAATGTGTGGGCTAGAAAAGTCCATTTATAATGACAACCACTGTTTTTTATGGGAGAAACGGGTTCAGTGTGAAAGGTACCAAAAAGGTAATGAAATGGTAATTTGCTGGTTACAACATGAGATGTGAAAGGGGTTTAACTGCTCAGACCTGTTTTAAGAACCGTTTCAATTACCATTTTAAAAGCAGGTTTTGCGATGTGAAAGCAGCATTACTAGTACCTATTCTACCCTGCAATATATACATGCCGTTGCACTTCTGCGACCTTGCATCAATCGCATACTATAACCCTATCATACTTTATCCGCTGTAATTTAATACTGACTCTGCAATGTAACCACTGACCCATGTTATACTGTCTACTATGACACTATTACACACTATGCGCTGCAATAACTCCCACAACCCTGTAATTCTACCCAGCACCCCCTGCCCTTTTATTTCATTTATTTATGTATTTTTATTTTTACACCCCCTCCCTCGTATACTGTACACTGGTCACACTGCTGGGAGGGGTTATGTGCAGGGGAGAAGATGAAAGGGAACCACCACCATTGTTGGAGGAGGGGAGATAAGATAACCCCCCAGCCAGATAGCGTCTGCTGGACATGCTATCAGTAATTAAGAAGGGGGGAAGCTAGTGTATTACTGTGAGAGCAAAGCTTTTATGAGGGAAGCATTAGCAACGGGGAAGGGGAGTGCTGCTTAGATGTGGGGTTTGCTCTCCCTGCAGCAGCTGAATGTCCCATCCTGCTATTATATGATCTGCTTCCCATGCGTTTGTCTTTTAAAACAAACTCCCAGGCTGGAGTGATTATCTTAGGCTTCCACATACAATTTATTTGCAGTTTACTGGAGAACGTATAGTAAAGTTCCTGCCCTAACGTCACGATTATACTGATGGACAGTGCTGGACTTTTCACTCATTATGTTCATTGACCATTGAGGCCTGCTTACCAGACATTCGCTTTAACCCACTAAGCCACAGCGCAGAAGCCATACCCCTAGCCTGTAAATCAGTGACGTGCGGTGGGGTCACTGGTTGGGGAGGCACTGGCAGCTAACAAGCCCCCCCCCCCCCCCCCCCCGGAAAAAAAAAAAAGTGTGGTCCCCCAACACATCAGGAAAACCAGCACTAGGCAGAACCAGCCAGGGGGAGTAATGCCATAGCAGGGGAGACACTCAGTGTGGGGTCCCCCTGCCATAACATTAATCTGCCCCCCAGCCAGTCAGCCCAGGGTTGGAATTCCTCGGAAAGTGGGAACCCCAAAAAATAAAAATGGGGTCCCCCCTCCCGAGCAATAACCAGCACTGGGCTGATAGCCCAGTGCTATGCCCCGCACCCCTGGTGGCGGTGGGTGCGGGGTTCATTGTGTGTTAATATTGTTCTTTACAGGTGGCCTACAGGTCCCAGCAAGCCTGCCCCAGCATGCTGGCACTTGGAGAACCACAAGTGCCAGTATGCCCGGACATAAAGGGCCTGCTGGCACCTGTAGTCCACCTGCAAAGAATAGTAATATTGTTCTTTACAGGTAGCCTACAGGTCCCAGCAAGCCTGCCCCAGCATGCTGGCACTTGGAGAACCACAAGTGCCAGCATGCCCGGACATAAAGGGCCCGCTGGCACCTATAGTCCACCTGTAAAGAAAATATTAAAATAAAACGCCACACGTCTTGAAAAGAAGCTTTATTTAACTGGGTCTTCACCTGGGGGCGGCGGCCGTTAAGCTCTTTTGCGTGGCCGCCGCCTTCCCAGGGCTTCCAGCGTCTTCACCTGGGGGGCGCCATCCCCCCAGGGCTTCCAGCGTCTTCAGCTGGTGGGCGGCGGCTGCTAAGCTCTTTTGCATAGCCGCCGCCCAGCCCGGACTTCCAGCCGTCTTCTTTCTTCAGGAGCTCTTCACAGCTCCTCCTCCGCCGTCGGACTGACTCTCCTCCGCCTCGCGCTGACTTATATAAGTCAGCCGGAGGGGGCGGGGCGATGACGCGGCGAGCCGTGATTGGCTCGCGGCGGCCATCTTGAATTTCAAAAATGACGCTGAGGCGCCATTTTTGAAACTGGAACCGCTCCGCTGCCAAACTCTGCAGATAAAGGTAATTTTCCGCCGCCGCACAGCCGCCGCAACCCGCCGCCTGCTCCACCGCCGCCCGCACCACCGCCGCCGCATCCCGCCGCCCGCACAATCGCCGCATCCAGCCGCCCGCACCTCCTCCGCCAGCGTCGCCCACACAGTGATTGACAGCGGATCCAGTGACGGATCCGCTGGCCAATCACTGTAGCCTCACTGACAGGGACGTGCTTTCATAGGTTGAAAGCACGTCCCTGTAGGAAAGCGGCACCACTAATGGTGCCGCTTTCCCATACATTTTCAATGGGCTTTTACAGCCCATGGCTAGTCCCCGCCCGTGTCCGCCCCCCGCTCCCCATATTATCCCCAGAGATAACGGGAGGCACCACGATCGGTGCCTCCCAAACACATAAGGAGGGGAGCAATGATCAGAATAATATTAAGAAGATACATATGACACAGAATATGTGTCATATGCATCTACTTTGTATTATCTTAATCATTAATGACAGGGGAGGCACTGCCTCCCCTGCCTCCCCTGACTGCACGTCCCTGCTGTAAATACATGATACTTATCTGGGTGGTCCCTCTGCGTGCATCCTAAGGAATCATTAGATTGCCAAGTTTCGCGTGGGCTCCCCCCGAAGCTAAGCCGTAAGGAGAAACGAGACGAGTAGTCTGATCATCTGTAAGTAAGTACAGTAAGTGAAAGGGAAAAGTACCATATTACAAAGTAACATGACAGAAAAGGGAAAATTTATGGAAATAAATGATTAACTAACAACCCAATAAATTGAATTAATAAATAGGCTGGCTGATTGATATGGGTATTGGTACCGGCTAGCGCCCGCGCAGCCTGGCGGATATGGCGGGGCTGATACCCGGTGGAGTGGGCTGCGGTGGGCCAGCAGCTTGCCCACTGCGGATAATGGGCTGTGGGGAAGTGCTGTCCTGCCTGCCACCAGAGGGGGAGGGAGGGGGGAACGCTGCAAGCTGCTGCCCCCATCCTACTTGCTCTGGCTGTGCAAACACAGCCTGTGATGCCTGCGTGTGGGAGGCGGGGGGGGGGGGGGGTGGATGCCTCGTGTAAGCTGTGGGTGGAAAGTTTGTGTGGGGGGGTGTGCTCACGGGCTCCGGCGGTGGGGTCTGTCCCGCCGGAGCCGTGCTATACTGCTGCTGCTGCGCCCGTCCCATCATGTGTGGGTACGTGCTGTTAGTGTGCCGTGACGCGGGGGGTGTGCGTGTGAGCTCCGGCGGCGGGGCCTGTTCCGCCGGAGCTGGGACATCCGGCTGCTGCTGCGGCGGCTGGGCGGCGCCGAGCGTGACGCGATCGCTCGGCGCCTGAAGGGGTGGGGGGGTGTCCTGCGGCTGGCTGTGGGCTGGCGCGCCGGAGCCTGTTTCGGGCCCGCCGCGCGCCAGCCAGGAATGAGGGGTGAAGCGGGCGGCGGTCGCGGGGTGAAATCGCGGGCTCCGGCGGTGCGGCCTGATCCGTTGGAGCCGGGATGTGCGGTTGCTGGGCAGCGCCGAGCGTGACGCGATCGCTCGGCGCCGGAAGTGGGGGGGGGCGTGCCCTGCGACGGGCTGTGGGCTGGCGCGCCGGAGCCCGCCTCGGGCCCGCCGCGTGCTAGCCACTTATGGAGGGGTGAAGCGGGCGGTGGTCCCGCCGTCACCGGCCGGGGCCCTTGGAGCTGCAGTTCCGCGCGCTGGCGTGGCCGTGATTGCGTCCGTTTGTATGAGACGCCGGGGGGGGGGGGGATTCCTCTTAAGCCTGGGCATGCTGCGGGGTGGACGCTGGCTGTTATACAGCGTTAGTGTAAGGGTCTGTATCTATTTGCACTAAAACAGTGTATGGAGGGTATTTGATGTGGATTGCGGGGTGCGCCTGCAGTGTGGTTCTACCTGCAGTTCAGGCGAGGGGGAGCGCGGGGAGGATTAATAATCAAAGTGTACTTATTCCTTCCTTGATTCCAGGAGCTGCCTTCTTGGATCCTTGATCAGCATGAAAAGAGGGAGCCTGCCTGGCATTCCTGGTCTTTTGTACCTCCCAGGTAACTCTCCTCCCCTCTTTCCTATAGGATACTGCTATGCTACCTGCTCTATCTCCCCCCCCCTCCCCCTCCCCTCCCCCTTTCTCCCATTCCCTGTCCCAGGCTTCCTTCTTTTAAAAAACCCAGGACGCTTATTTATTCTCGGGCCTATTCTTCCCTCGAATTCTTTTAGATTTGGGAGGGTTATTTTGTTTCTGTGTAGGGTAAATACGGACTGCTTTATTTTTACACTGCAATTAAAATTTCAGTTTGAACACACCCCACCCAAATCTAACTCAGGGGGTAATTCAGACTTGATCGCTCGGCTGCGTTTTCTCACAGCCTGCGATCAGGTCCGAAGTGACCGCAATGCGCAGGTCCATCGGACACCTGCACCGGGCATCGGTGCATAGCGACGGGATGGTGCGAAAAAAGCGATCGCACGGGCGAACCCAAGGAGATTGACAGGTAGAGGGCGTTAGTGGGTGGCAACTGACCGTTTTCTGGGAGTGCCTGGAAAAACGCAGGCGTGTCCAAGCCTTTTCAGAGAGGGTGTCTGACATCAATTCTGGTCCCAGACAAGCTAAAGTGATCGCAGCGGCTGAGTAATTCCTGGGCTGCGCAGAGATTGCACAGAATCAGTTTGTACAGCTCTGCTACACATGCGTTCACACACTTTCACAGCTCAAATACCCTCCCCCTGTCGGCGGCGACTATCTGATCGCAGGACAGCAAAAATCGCTGCCCAGCGATCGGGTCTGAATTAGGCCTTCTATCTGCACATTTTACATATGCCCCACCGGCAGTGCAACATGGTTTTGCCCATTAGTGTGCTTTTTTGCTAACAAACCTGAATAAGGCCCTGTATTTCTAAATGCAAAAGCCCTGCAAACTTATGATAAGCTCTCACAAGCTCTGTCCCTGCATGTGTAGTGTAATACATTCTTACAATATTTGCAAATATCACAATGTAAATGTAATCATTAGAGAAGTACCGTTCTGTTCCCCAGAAATCCAAATCCACCAAAATTTGGGGATCCAAACCAAACCAAAACCTGGTCCAAGGAAATCCAATCTGAACTGAGTTCCGGATTGGAATTCAGATTTTACATCCGAATTTGAGGTTTTAGATTGCAAAAATTACACAATTTTAGCTGTTTTGGGGCCTAATTCAAGGTTAATCGCGAAAGAAAAATCTTCTGCTAATGGGCAAATCCATATGCACTGCAGGTGGGGCAGATGTAACATGTGCAGATAGAGTTAGATTTGTGTGAGGTGTGTTCAAACTGAAATCTACATTGCAGTGTAAAATTAAAACAGTCAGTATTTACTCTGCACAGAAACAATAAAACCCACTCAAATCTAACTCTCTCTGCACACGTTATATATGCCCCCCCTACACCCCAAACCCCCCTCCCCCCCGCAGTGCAACATGGTTTTGCCCATTAGAGGAGGATTTTGCTTTTGCAATCAACCTTGAATTAGACCCTTTATCATTAAATACATAAAAAAATCCAGATCCAAAACCAAAACACAAGGATGAAATTAGAACCAAAACACAGCACTCCACGCACATCTCTAGTAATTAGTGATGAGCGGGTTCGGTTCCTCGGAATCTCAACCCCCCCGAACTTCACCCATTTTACACGGGTCCGAGGCATACTCGGATACTCCAGTATTGCTCGGTTAACCCGAGCGCGCCCGAACGTCATCATCCCGCTGTCGGATTCTCGCGAGATTCGGATTCTATATAAGGAGCCGCGCGTCGCCGCCATTTTTCACTCGTGCATTGGAAATGATAGTGACAATGCTAAATTCCTTTGTCGTATAAACAACCCTTATGAAGCTAAGAACACTGTACGCTGTTTACTTAAGAAGTACCGTAATGGTACGCTATCTGCGTAGCGATCGCTCAGCCGTAGGCGAGACGCTCAAGCGTCACGTTCGCTCACGGCCCAGTGATCACAGGACACGTTATTGGTTATGTCTAGGGGAAAGATTCGCTGTAACGTAGCGTACGCTAGAGACCACGAGGAGGTCACCAGCGATGCAGACGCTCACAACACTATACCTTTATGTTAAACCTTATACCGATGAAATACACTGAATACCTTAATGTGAGTACAGGGTGTAAGTGCAACCTTGTGGAACCTGACTATCTACAAAGCTGCATGAGCGTCACCGACGCTCAAATGAACACTTATCACTATAAGAAATACACAGATACTGGTTTAGGTTTCCAAGGCCTATTAACTGTATTATGTCTAATATACTTGTAAAAGGGGATAACAGTACATATGATACACTACAATATAACAGAGACTTCCTAACCACAGAACTAAACAATAAATACAAAAAGACAATACTACACTGACCTAAATGCAATACGATACAATACTATAATACTATAAGGTATTTAAGAGAAAAAGAGGAGAGAGAGAGATAGAGAGAGAGAGAGAGAGATTGGCTCGCAGAAAGACAATGATTATGGAGAGAACTTACGCACAAAGGGTATGATCGCCAGCGCCTCGATATCCAGCTCCCGATTATCAGCAGATAACCGTTGATGAGAGAGTGAGAGCTGGATGTGGTCGGCCTGCCTATTTATGCTCCACACACAATGCAATCTCCTGGTCCTACAATCCCATTGTCCATTGGCCGAAGGAATTCGGCCCTGCATCATAACAAAAGGTCATAGGGTGATTCATACAGGTGGGCTGTGACGATTTCCAACAGCTCAGGTGGGTGGGAAACTGGGTTTCCCGCCGCATACCTGAGTATGTGCAAATCATAGAAATGGACATAAACTTCTTATGTCCATAACTATTCGCACGAGCGATTAATACGCTCCAAACCAACACCGGAATATTGCTAATTAAATACTCTTCCGATGGGTACCAAACACTGCAGTATGATTCCTGTTAAACCCTTCGTACGATGCAAAGAGGGATTCCTCAGCTCTGGGACATTATACTTTAACCAAACTTACAGAAACTATCAAAGGGATCATGATCTATAAACTACATTAATTGTGAACATTTGTAACTAATGAGTCGCACGCTACGATCACATAAACTCTACCGTAAATGCGCATACTGCGCGTGCGAGTGCACGCTATTGCGGGTATGCGCTTCCACGGGAGAGCGTACGCATGCGCAGCACGGACCAGTGTGCGGTGCAAATATGGCAACGTGCATTGAGACATTTTTCTGACTTTGACAGTCCACCCTTTGGCAGTCAATAATAACTGCCACAAAACATTTAAGGAGAAAAATGTAAGTCAGGGGTTAATTGATTTCCATGGTTGGGTAGGGGAGGAGAGAGGAGAAGGTGTGAAGAGGGTATGACCTAGTGAGAAAGCAGGAGCATGTGTGTATGAGTCCATGTTTGGAGGGTCATGTATCATCGTGCCGTACGTGTGGTAGATCAAGCTTCGAGGTATTGCGAAGTATACATTTGAATTCCTTCTTATCCTGTGGTACAGGTCTGTGGATGGGCTGTCAAACTTTACCGAGCTCATTTCGGCTGTAGTTGTAACAAAATGGGGATGCACATTTTAGTTGATGATACATGAATGGGGGAGGTATGTGGTTGCTGATATCTGTGCCTGAATTCCCTATCGTCTATGTGTGTCATTACCTGAGGGTTGTAGAGATGAAGATAGAGAACACTTATGAAAAATGCAATGGTATTCTATGTCAGGGAAATGTACATTCGTCGATTGAGGTCTTGATTGGTGTCGGTTGATTGGAGTCTTCTTCTTTGTGCTTTTGCTCATAAATCGTGAGTAAAGCAAACAACGTCCATGGATTTACAAAAAATGTTGGGCTATCGTGATTTTAAAGTTCCTAGGGAAACTGGGGTACCCATGGCATTGTCCATCAAAATCTTGTATATCAGGTCGACTGCTCTTCTTCTTTCCATCTTTCCGTTGTCGGCCCCTTGGCTCATCAAATCCTTCGTCTACGTGGGTCTTTGTACCTCGGAGGAAAACATAGAAATGGGTGAAAGACGGACCGTATACTCATTACATCATTACGTCATGGTTTCTAGCATTGGGTCATAAATCAAATCCAGGTTAATTACAGTTTCCTCACTCCTTAAGCTCATCACTTTCGTACTTTGCTTGCACCTCATCAAAGCCTGCCCGCATCTAAATATCAATCCAAACGATATAACGACACCCAAAATACATAGGAGAAACTTTCCAACATCCATTATGACTCCTTGAGCCCAGTCTCCTAAACCGGAGAACCAATTTCGCGGGTTCAACCATGACACCCAACCAGTCAGCTCATTACCTACAGCAGCAAGGGTGAGATTGTGTTTTCGACGAAATTCCCACTTTAATTGCAGAATATCGTCCATCTTTTGGTCTATGACCTCTACCGGATCCTCGGTGCTATTTGTGATATACGTGCAACACTTTATGCCGTACTGTGTTGCCAATGTAACACAATATCCGCCTGTTACTGCTGTAAGATAATTAAGAATCATCCTATGCTGAACTAGTTCTGTTTTATAAGCTTGAAGTTCTCTTCCAGTGTATCTAAACGTGTCATCATACATTTCAGTGATATTATCTAACAAATTGGCGAGTGCGGAAATGTATCTATAATTCATCACACCTCGAGCGGTGCGAGTGAAATCTAACGCTACCAGAACCTGAATCCCGGTGGATTCATGGATAAGATCAGAGGCCGGATGCTCTAACCTTTCTGACAGTTGTCTTTTAACAAGGTGCTCGTAGTGAGTGTGAGTATAAGGAGTTTGGGCACCACGGTGTATGTCCTTCATTTTGTCATGTGTAACAGTCATCACTTCAGGCAATACTTTTCCAATATAACACAATCCTTCAGAGTTTGGGGCAAGCCACTTGTACGCCTTTCTCCCGCATATGAAATATGCATCATCGGGGAGAACATATGGGACGGAGAAGGACATGACCATGTTACAAACCTTCCAGGTGAAATCTCCTGACCCTAATTCTTCCATCTGTCTAATGCACGTATCAGTTTGTACGATATGTGCACAGTATCCTGGTGATACCTCTCCAACTCTAGTAATCCTATTTCCTAAGGTATATCGATACCGGAAAGATTTTCCTCTACTGGCTATGTGGCGTACGAGCTCTGTATCTGTAGGCATTCTATCTGCTCTGTGTGAAAAGGTCATGGTAAGGTTGCTCCATGACACTTCCCAATTTCCCGGTTTTCTGGGATTGGAGATGTTAAAACATATGAGGGACCTATCCACATGGTATTGGTGGAGCTTCAAACTAGGAGGGCTGGAGATGTTAAACCTCCGGTCCACCGGTCTCCCACCACTTAGCTCAAGTACCTCCCCTAACGTTAAAGGAAATGGTACTAGCCCTGATTTACTGTGACCCTGAGGTACTTGAGAGCATACCCAACAATCTGTTTGGTTTAACACGTTACCCACTAAGGAGTGATAGTCACTCAATGGATGCCGGTCTATATGGATATTAAAACTAGATTGACATTTCTTTATGCATCCATCTTCAACCAGATTATCACAGAGCCTACAGATACAATTTTCCTCAGCTAACAATCCATCACAATTTCTTCTATCGGATCGTTTTCTGATACTCGCCTTTGCTTGTTGGCTTGGTTGATCTTGGAAAACTACACCTCCATCATCATAATCGGAACCCATTCCAGAACCTCTTTCGACCTCTATGGTACTCTCGCCGGAACAGACTGCTCTGGTCAACATCATGGTTAACATCAAAATCCGGACCACAGTCTCTTGGGGCAAGTCCATCTTTGAGGAGGAAATAGAGAAGAATGAGAAGGGGGAAAAAGAAATTTTAAAGGAGAGGGGATGGGAAGTGGAGAAAACAATAAAAGGGAGAGGGGAGTCGACAGCTGCTTTCGGTCTTCAAGGCTCAGGTGCCGCCTCAGTCCTCCTGGAACAGACACTCTAGTGATACAACCTCTACCGTCTGTTCCTTATCACGGGACTTCTCTGGATCAGCAACCTTCTTGCAGTGGGATGAATGGACCCAAGTCTCTCTCTCAGCAACCTTCAATGCTGTGGTGCTAGTCAATAAGACCTGGTATGGTCCTTCCCATCTATCAATAAGACAACCTGAGCGTAGAAAATTTCGTATCATTACATAATCCCCAGGTTCAATGTCATGACAATTACTATCTGGTAAATCAGGAATCACCAACTTCAGATTATCATTTTGATTCTTCAACTGCTTACTCATGTTAATCAAGTACTTTACAGTTACTTCATTGTTACATTTCAAATCATCCTGAGGGTTAATCATGACATGCGGTTGTCGACCAAACAAGATTTCAAAAGGGGACAGATTAAGAGGGGACCTGGGAGTGGTTCTGATGCTATACAAAACAATGGGTAAAGCTTCTGGCCACGTCAATCCTGTCTCTGCCATTACTTTACTCAATTTATTTTTAATAGTGCTGTTCACTCTTTCGACCTTCGCGCTCGCCTGTGGACGGTACGGAGTGTGCAGCTTACTATCAATTCCCATCAACTTACACATTCCTTGAAAGACATTACCTGTAAAATGGGTACCCCTATCACTTTCAATGATTCTAGGGATACCATATCTACATACAAATTCCTGCACAATTTTCTTAGCTGTAAACATAGCGGTATTTGTAGCTGTTGGAAAAGCTTCGACCCAATTCGAGAAAACATCTATACAAACAAGTACATATTTCAAATTTCTACATGGGGGTAATTGAATGAAGTCAATTTGTATTACTTGGAAAGGGCCGCCGGCAGGTGGGATATGGGATGGTTCTGTTGGTATTGCTTTTCCAATATTCTTTCTCAGACAGGTAAGGCATGACATTGCTCTTTTACTAGCATGAGAGGAGAATCCTGGGGCGCACCAGTATGCTCTTACCAATTTGCACATCCCCTCCTTGCCTAGATGAGTCAGCCCGTGAGCTGCTTCAGCCAGACACGGAAGGTATGCCCTGGGGGCCACTGGTTTACCATGTCCATCCGTCCAGAGCCCTGAGGACTCCTGGCCATATCCCTTTGCCTTCCAGACTGCTCTCTCCTGAGTGGAACACAAATTCTGCATTTCACACAACTTTCGTGTGTTGATGGTATTAAATACCATCAGTTGTGTGGTGTCTGTCCGTATGGGGGTAGCAGCTGCAAGCTTTGCAGCTTCGTCTGCTCGGCTGTTACCAAGGGATACTGGGTCTTGGCTATATGTATGTGCTTTACATTTGATAACAGCCACTCTGTCGGGTTCCTGTATCGCTGTTAGAAGCCTTTTTATGTGAGCTGCATGCGCTATCGGTGTACCAGCTGCCGTCATGAAATTTCTGAGACGCCATAGCGCTCCGAAATCATGGACTACCCCGAACGCGTATCTAGAATCGGTGTAGATATTGGCAGACTTACCCTTAGCCAATTCACATGCTCTGGTTAGGGCGACCAGTTCAGCAACCTGGGCTGAGTGAGGTGGGCCTAGCGGTTCCGCTTCTATGGTGTCTTGGTCATCTACGACTGCGTATCCAGTACACAAGTCTCCCGAGTCTGACTGTCTGTGACAACTACCGTCCGTGTAGAACGTGAGTTCTGCATCTTCTAGTGGATTGTCACTGATGTCAGGCCTTGCGGTAAAATTTTGGGTCAAATATTCCATACAATCATGTGTATCTTCCTTTGCATTAAATCCTCCTTCCCCATCACTCTCACCTCCCACCCTTTGTGCCTGTCCAGGCACACCTGGGAGAAATGTTGCAGGGTTTAATGCACTGCATCTCCTTATGGTGATGTTTACGGGGGCCATTAGTGCTAATTCCCATCTCGTAAACCTGGCTGATGAGACGTGTCTGGTTTGGGCAGAATTCAATAAGGCAGATACCGCATGTGGTGTATGGATTGTGAGGTTGTGGCCTAGCACGACATCTTCGCTTTTCGTCACTAGCAATGCTATCGCCGCAACGCTACGCAAGCATGTGGGGAGGGATCGCGCTACCGTGTCTAGCTGAGCGCTGTAGTATGCAATTGGCCTGCTGGCATCACCGTGTTTTTGTGTTAGTACACCTGCTGCGCACCCAGCACTTTCTGTTCCGTATAGTTCAAAGGGTTTCCCATAGTCTGGCATACCTAGTGCTGGTGCCTGCGTTAGGCACTGTTTGAGTCTCTCAAATGCTGTTTCAGATTCGTCTGTATGCGAAATCCGATCAGGTTTGTTTGAAGAGACCATTTCCTGCAAAGGTAGCGCCAATATGGAAAACCCTGGGATCCAATTACGGCAATACCCACACATTCCTAAAAACGTCCTGATCTGTTGCTGGGTTTGTGGCAGTGTCATGTCTCTAATGGCTTGGATTCTATCAGCGGTCAGGTGTCTCAGTCCTTGTGTTAGACAGTGTCCCAAGTATTTTACCTTAGCTTGGCATAATTGCAACTTGTCTTTGGAGACCTTGTGACCTGTGTCTGAAAGATGAAACAGGAGCTGTTTCGTATCCTTCAGGGATGCCTCCAATGAATCAGAACACAGTAGTAGATCATCCACGTACTGTATCAACACTGATCCACTTTCCGGTTGGAAAGACTGTAAACAATCATGCAAAGCCTGAGAAAATATACTTGGACTATCTATGAAACCTTGGGGTAACCGAGTCCACGTGTATTGGACTCCTCTGTATGTGAATGCAAACAAATATTGGCTGTCAGGGTGCAGAGGTACCGAAAAGAAAGCGGAGCAGAGGTCAATAACAGTGAAAAATTTGGCAGTGGGAGGAATTTGCATTAGGATGACAGCTGGATTAGGCACTACGGGGAACTGACTCTCGACTATTTTGTTAATCCCCCTTAGATCCTGCACTAGCCTGTAACCCCTCCCCCCACTCTTTTTAACAGGGAAGATGGGACTATTTGCTGTGCTGGACGTTCTTACTAGAATGCCCTGTTGTAGCAAGCGCTCTATTACGGGAAAAACTCCTAACTCCACCTCTGGCTTCAGAGGATACTGTGGGATTTTTGGAGCTATCCTACCTTCTTTTACTTGTACTACTACTGGAGCTACGTTTGCCATTAATCCAGTGTCCTGTCCATCTTTTGTCCAAAGTGACTCTGGTATCTGAGATGTCATCTCTTCTATTTGGGATGGATTCCTATTTGTCATAATGGAATGTGACATTAATTTTGATGGGGAGTCTAACATGTCTCGTACTTCCTGAGCGTGATTCTCAGGGATGTCCAAGAATACACCTTCAGGAGTACAATAAATGACGCAACCCATTTTACATAGTAAGTCTCTTCCCAGGAGATTGGTCGGTGCCGATGCAGCCAGCAAAAAGGAATGCTTGGTATGCAAAGGCCCTATTGTAATCTCGGCTGGTTTGCTAACAGGGTAGTGCTGGACTACTCCTGTTACTCCCATGGCTGGAATTGTCCTACCAGTGGTTCTCATGCCCACTGTCGAATTTATCACTGACTTGGCCGCCCCTGTGTCTACAAGAAAGTTTAAAGTTTTACCAGCCACATTGATTGCAATCTCTGGTTCGCTTCCAAGACTGGCAATCAATTTAACTGGTTGCAGATTACAGGTATGGCCACACCCCTATTGGGTATGCTGACCTCCCTGAATCCCATTGGCAGCAACTATTTGTGAGGGAGTTAGCTGGGAGCTACCAGAGGCATGCCAATCTCTGTTCGGAGGGTATCTTTTTGTTTCCCCTGTATGTGGCTCAAAACTCCGCCTCTGTGGACCCTGCTCCCAATGTCGTGTGTTGTGTTGTTGTCTAGGGGGTTGAAAAGATCTTTGTACATTTCTTACTCTACAGTCTCGTGCATAGTGTCCCTGTCTGTTACAAGAAAAACATGTTATTACACTTGCCTTACCCACAGGATTCGGTGGTACATACGCAGGCTGCCTTGTGGTCAGCGCCTGTATACTTACTGACATCAACTTATCACTTTGCGACTCCCTGTGCCTAGTGATGTTTCTGTCATGATCAATAGCAGCCTCTCTCAAGCCGGACACTGACAGACCTCGCCAACATGGTTGTGTGGTCTGTACCCTAGTTTTTAATGTTTCTTTCAAACCATCCATTAGTACAGATACTGCTACTTCTCGATGGTTTGGGTTGGTCTTAATGTCCTCTATACCAGTGTACTTTGCCATTTCTAATAGTGCCCGGTGAAAATATTCTATTGCCGTTTCGGACTCCTTTTGCTTAATGGAAAATATTTTATTCCATTTAACAATGGCTGGGAAATACTCCTTTAGCTGCAAATTTATCCTTTTTACATTATCCTTATTGTACACGTCTGTAAGCGGTACATCTTTATCCAATGCACAATCAGCTAAAAACTGAGTTGCATCAACATTGGAAGGTAAACAAGCTCTTAGCAGTATCTGCCAATCCTTGTTGTTGGGCTCTAAAGTGTTTCCTAAATCCCTGATGTATTTTTGGCTAGCAACTAAGTCCTTCCTGGGGTCAGGAAATTCGGACACTATTGTTCTTATTTCCATTCTGGAAAATGGGGCGTACATGGCAATATTCCTTATGGGAGTGGCTCCAGACACATCTGTTTTTCCATTGGGAACTGCTATTACCCTTACAGGAGCAATTCTAACAGCCTCTTCCTGTGTAGATTCTACAGCTTGTTGTGGTACAATTGTTTCAGTGTAGTGCATGGTGCCGTACTTACCCGTTGACACGACCTCACCTATCCCTCCGCTAGGGGCTTTCACTAATCTCGTGGGTGTCGCTGTGCCTACTGTGGTCTCTGCTATGGTGGCTGCAAGAGAGAGAGCTGAAATTGTTGCTGAATCGTCTTCTTGATCACACTCCTGAGGAAGGTTCAAAACAGGGTACATCTTGCACGGGTTAATACTTGCATGAGTTATTCGGTTAACATCATTTACATTTACAGGGTTACTAAGAGTTTGTGTTTTACAACCCAGTGCGTTTCTCTCCGCAATCAACTTCTCTCCTGCAATGTATGGTGGAGGAGGAGCTGTGGCAATCAACTTCCTGACTGCCCCAGATCCTGCTGCCAGAGCCAAACCTCTCTGTATCTCACCTTCCTGGTGCCATAACTGTAAGTAATCATGATGCTGAATTCGTCTCTTTGATGATTTTACGAGACATATCCTCCTCCTTAAATTTTGTAACACCTCTGGACTGAAGCTACCTATTCTTGGGAACTTGTCCCTGTCTTGTACAGTCATTCTCTCCCATTCATCACATAAAGATTCGGTGTGAATTCCATATTTTTCACACATTACATATCGTGCCGACCCAACTGGTCGGTTCACAGAATCAACCTGAACCAGGGTTGATCGCCCCCTACCTGAGCAACTGGCCCCCATAGTCTGTAGGTGTTGCTTAGTCCTCCTTGGATTTTCTGTATCAAGGTTTTCAGCAAGCCTTTACAGACAACCAAATTACTCCACAGTAGGCCGGCGGTGGCGGTTTACCGAGTACCCCACTCACTCGCCCACCTCGACCAATACGACCTGTAAACACCGTTATGATGCCAGCGTACTCGATACAGGGCCCCTATGGAACCTTCAGTTTACTGGAACATATGAGGGTTACCCGCAGGACACTTACTCTTTCCAGTAAAGTTGGGGTTGTTAGATAGTTCCTGAGTGACCAGCGAACTTCCCTTCCAAAAATAAAAAATTACACAAATCACGTCAGAGTGTACAAATAGCGTTTGTGACCACTTTACTCTAATGGTATTTAGGTCAGATTACTAACTACTGCACACAATTACGTGTGGTCCAATCGTTCAGTACACGAGCACTACTTGTCATGTACTGAAAGACCAATGGAATCGATGTTTCCGGCCGCGATTCCTTCAGCAAGAGCTTATGGCCTATATGGGTTCTGCACCAACACCCCAGGCGTTGTGCCACTGGACTTTTATAGCGGACCTTTTACCTTACGACCTCCTGGTCTTGTTCCTTATGACCTCCTGGTCTTGTTACCTTATGGTCCGCTATACTCTAATGCTCAAATATTATTTTAACCAGGGATGCCTCCCTAGCCACCGTATATGTCACTTACACGTATGTTCCTCGACGAGTACTCGACTTTCCTTTTGGTTCCACCTTAAAGTTATATAAACTTTTGTATACAAACACACTCACTCAACACATGTACACTTTGTTTCTATATCTATTTCTGCGCAGAAATTGTCTTCAGGCCAAAAGTGTTACCAATTAGGAGCAGGATCTGTTAAACTAAATTTCAGATTTTCCAAAAAATAGATTTGCGTTATTTACCGCGTCGCGTTATCTACCGCTGTGCGTTACTTATCGCTTTTGCGCTAATTATCGCTTTTCGTGACTTGGGCTACGTGGGCGTAACCAGACGCTACGTTGCGTAATGAACGCTGCGTGCGTCTGCCTTTTGGATTGCGTACGCTAGTCTTTGTTAGCGACACGTGTACGCAATGCAAAGGATCCACCGTAACACAATATATTTATTTATCAATGTAGATGATCCCTGATCATCTACCGCAATCCACACTGACTGCCTTGTATCTCAGACAAACCGTGTGTTTGTTCTATACTTTAACTATTACCTCTACTTTTAAATAACAGCAAATCTCTTTTTAGCACTTTCTATCAACTATAAAAAATTGGCAAACAGGAATAGTGATATACGAAATTTGAAAAAGAAATGCAGATAAATGTATGCGTACGCAAGACAAAAGAAAAATAAACAGTTTTAAAAGACACAAGCGTTTTGTTCTTACTTCCGGTTACCGGATTCCTTCAGCACTCTTTACCTAAGCGAAGCAGACGCTTATCCCGTCAGCAACTGCGAGACAACCTCCCACCCTTTTGCTGGGGGATAACGTCTGCTGATCTACCTAGTGCAGATGTGAAAAGGACCGGACGAGCCCGCAATTGACAATGCTAAATTCCTTTGTCGTATAAACAACCCTTATGAAGCTAAGAACACTGTACGCTGTTTACTTAAGAAGTACCGTAATGGTACGCTATCTGCGTAGCGATCGCTCAGCCGTAGGCGAGACGCTCAAGCGTCACGTTCGCTCACGGCCCAGTGATCACAGGACACGTTATTGGTTATGTCTAGGGGAAAGATTCGCTGTAACGTAGCGTACGCTAGAGACCACGAGGAGGTCACCAGCGATGCAGACGCTCACAACACTATACCTTTATGTTAAACCTTATACCGATGAAATACACTGAATACCTTAATGTGAGTACAGGGTGTAAGTGCAACCTTGTGGAACCTGACTATCTACAAAGCTGCATGAGCGTCACCGACGCTCAAATGAACACTTATCACTATAAGAAATACACAGATACTGGTTTAGGTTTCCAAGGCCTATTAACTGTATTATGTCTAATATACTTGTAAAAGGGGATAACAGTACATATGATACACTACAATATAACAGAGACTTCCTAACCACAGAACTAAACAATAAATACAAAAAGACAATACTACACTGACCTAAATGCAATACGATACAATACTATAATACTATAAGGTATTTAAGAGAAAAAGAGGAGAGAGAGAGATAGAGAGAGAGAGAGAGAGATTGGCTCGCAGAAAGACAATGATTATGGAGAGAACTTACGCACAAAGGGTATGATCGCCAGCGCCTCGATATCCAGCTCCCGATTATCAGCAGATAACCGTTGATGAGAGAGTGAGAGCTGGATGTGGTCGGCCTGCCTATTTATGCTCCACACACAATGCAATCTCCTGGTCCTACAATCCCATTGTCCATTGGCCGAAGGAATTCGGCCCTGCATCATAACAAAAGGTCATAGGGTGATTCATACAGGTGGGCTGTGACGATTTCCAACAGCTCAGGTGGGTGGGAAACTGGGTTTCCCGCCGCATACCTGAGTATGTGCAAATCATAGAAATGGACATAAACTTCTTATGTCCATAACTATTCGCACGAGCGATTAATACGCTCCAAACCAACACCGGAATATTGCTAATTAAATACTCTTCCGATGGGTACCAAACACTGCAGTATGATTCCTGTTAAACCCTTCGTACGATGCAAAGAGGGATTCCTCAGCTCTGGGACATTATACTTTAACCAAACTTACAGAAACTATCAAAGGGATCATGATCTATAAACTACATTAATTGTGAACATTTGTAACTAATGAGTCGCACGCTACGATCACATAAACTCTACCGTAAATGCGCATACTGCGCGTGCGAGTGCACGCTATTGCGGGTATGCGCTTCCACGGGAGAGCGTACGCATGCGCAGCACGGACCAGTGTGCGGTGCAAATATGGCAACGTGCATTGAGACATTTTTCTGACTTTGACAATAGTGAGAGGACGTGGCTGGGGTCCTCTCACTTTGTTTCAGAACTTTCAGGGGGCTGCAAATATCTTTATTCTGGGGACCAACAGTATTATAGGAGGAGTACAGTGCAGAGTTTTGCTGACCAGTGACCACCAGTATTATACATTCTCTGCCTGAAAAACGCTCCATATCTGTACTGCATTGTAGTATATAGTAGGAGTACAGTGCATAATTTTGCTGACCACCAGTATATAATATATAGGAGTACGGTACAGAAGGCCACTGCTCTACCTACCTCTGTGTCGTCAAGTATACTATCCATCCATACCTGTGGTGCATTTCAGTTTTGCACAGTTTGCTGACCACCAGTATATACTATATAGCAGTACGGTACAGAAGGCCACTGCTCTACCTACCTCTGTGTCGTCAAGTGTACTATCCATCCATACCTGTGGTGCATTTCAGTTTTGCACAGTTTGCTGACCACCAGTATATACTGTATAGCAGTACGGTACAGAAGGCCACTGCTCTAACTACTGTACCTCTGTGTCGTCAAGTATACTATCCATCCATACCTGTGGTGCATTTCAGTTTTGCACAGTTTGCTGACCACCAGTATAACTATATATATAGCAGTACGGTACAGTAGTCCACTGCTCTACCTACCTCTGTGTCGTCAAGTATACTCTCCATCCATACCTGTGGTGCATTTCAGTTTTGCACAGTTTGCTGACCACCAGTATATACTGTATAGCAGTACGGTACAGAAGGCCACTGCTCTAACTACCTCTGTGTCATCAAGTATACTATCCATCCATACCTGTGGTGCATTTCAGTTTTGCACAGTTTGCTGACCACCAGTATAACTATATATATAGCAGTACGGTACAGTAGTCCACTGCTCTACCTACCTCTGTGTCGTCAAGTATACTATCCATCCATACCTGTGGTGCATTTCAGTTTTGCACAGTTTGCTGACCACCAGTATATACTGTATAGCAGTACGGTACAGAAGGCCACTGCTCTAACTACCTCTGTGTCGTCAAGTATACTATCCATCCATACCTGTGGTGCATTTCAGTTTTGCACAGTTTGCTGACCACCAGTATATACTATATAGCAGTACGGTACAGTAGTCCACTGCTCTACCTACCTCTGTGTCGTCAAGTATACTCTCCATCCATACCTGTGGTGCATTTCAGTTTTGCAGTTTGCTGACCACCAGTATATACTATATAGCAGTACGGTACAGAAGGCCACTGCTCTACCTACCTCTGTGTCGTCAAGTATACTATCCATCCATACCTGTGGTGCATTTCAGTTTTGCACAGTTTGCTGACCACCAGTATAACTATATATATAGAAGTACGGTACAGTAGTCCACTGCTCTACCTACCTCTGTGTCGTCAAGTATACTATCCATCCATACCTGTGGTGCATTTCAGTTTTGCACAGTTTGCTGACCACCAGTATATACTATATAGCAGTACGGTACAGAAGGCCACTGCTCTACCTACCTCTGTGTCGTCAAGTATACTATCCATCCATACCTGTGGTGCATTTCAGTTGTGTGCAGTATATATAGTAGTAGGCCATTGCTATTGATATATTACTGGCATATAATTCCACACATTAAAAAATGGAGAACAAAAATGTGGAGGGTAAAATAGGGAAAGATCAAGATCCACTTCCACCTCGTGCTGAAGCTGCTGCCACTAGTCATGGCCGAGACGATGAAATGCCATCAACGTTGTCTGCCAAGGCCGATGCCCAATGTCATAGTAGAGAGCATGTAAAATCCAAAAAAATAAAGCTCAGTAAAATGACCCAAAAATCTAAATCAAAATCATCTGAGGAGAAGCGTAAACTTGCCAATGTGCCATTTACGACACGGAGAGTGGCAAGGAACGGCTGAGGGCCTGGCCTATGTTCATGGCTAGTGGTTCAGCTTCAAATGAGGATGGAAGCACTTTAAGAAAGACTTTAGGTATGGGTGTGCACTGGCTCCTCCCTCTATGCCCCTCCTCCAGACCTCAGTTTGATACTGTGCCCAGTGGAGACTGGGTGCATTACAGGGAGCTCTCCTGAGTTTCCTGTTAGAAAAAATTTTAGTTAGGTTTTTTATTTTCAGGGAGCCTGCTGGCAACAGACTCCCTGCATCGAGGGGCTGAGGAGAGAGAAACAGACCTACTTCTGTGAGTTTCAAGGCTCTGTTTCTTAGGCTACTGGACACCATTAGCTCCAGAGGGATTGGTACGCAGGTCTCACCCTCGCCGTCCGTCCCAGTGCCGCGCCACCGTCCTACTCGCAGAGCCGGAAGATAGAAGCCGGGTGAGTATGAGAAGAAAAGAAGACTTCAGAGGCGGCAGAAGACTTCTTGATCTTCACAGAGGTAACGCACAGCAGTAACGCTGTGCGCCATTGCTCCCATCCACCTCACACACGGAGTCACTGTAAGGGTGCAGGGCGCAGAGGGGGGGGGGGTGCCCTGGGCAGCATATAAACCTCTGCTTTGGCAAAATTACATATATACATGTACAGCTGGGCACTGTACATGTGTATAAAGAGCTCCCGCCAGTTTTTTAAGGATTTTGAGCGGGACAGAAGCCCGCCGCCGAGGGGGCGGGGCTTCTCCCTCAGCACTCACCAGCGCCATTTTCTCCACAGCACAGCGCTGAGAGGAAGCTCCCCGGACTCTCCCCTGCTTACTCACGGTGACAGAGGGTTTTCAAGGGGGGGGGGCACATAATTGGCGCATATACATATAAAAAGGCGCTACTGGATAAACATTTGGTATTTTCTCCTGGGTCATATAGCGCTGGGGTGTGTGCTGGCATACTCTCTCTCTGTCTCTCCAAAGGGCCTGGTGGGGGAAGCTGTCTTCAGATAAGAGTTTCCCTGTGTGTGTGGTGTGTCGGTACACGTGTGTCGACATGTCTGAGGTGGAAGGCTCGCCTAGGGAGGAGGGGGAGCGTATGAATGTGAGGTCTCCGTCGGCAGCGCTGACACCTGACTGGATGGATATGTGGAATGTTTTAAGTGCTAATGTCAATTTATTGCAGAAAAGATTAGACAAAGCTGAAGCTAGGGAACAGTCAGGCAGTCAACCCATGTCTGTCCCTATGTCGCCGGAACCTTCGGGGTCTCAAAAGCGCCCACTATCCCAAATAGGAGACATAGATACCGACACGGATTCTGACTCCAGTGTCGACTACGATGATGCAAAGTTACAGCCAAAAGTGGCTAAATGTATTCGTTATATGATTATTGCAATAAAAGATGTTTTGCATATCACGGAGGAACCCCCTGTCCCTGAAACGAGGGTACACATGTATAAGGGAAAGAAACCTGAGGTAACTTTTCCCTCCTCACAATGAGTTGAACGAGTTGCGTGAAAAAGCGTGGGAATCTCCAGACAAAAAACTGCAGATTCCCAAAAGGATTCTTATGGCGTATCCTTTCCCGCCAACAGACAGGATACGGCGGGAATCCTCCCCTAGGGTAGACAAAGCATTGACACGCTTATCAAAAAAGATAGCGCTGCCATCCCAAGATACGGCTACCCTTAAGGATCCTGCTGACTGCAAGCAGGAGGTTACCTTGAAGTCCATTTACACACATTCCGGTACTTTACTCAGACCGGCGATTGCGTCGCCTGGGTTTGTAGCGCTGTAGCAGCATGGACAGATTCATTATCAGCGGATATTGAGACCCTAGATAAGGATACCATATTATTGACCCTAGGGCATATAAAAGATGCTGTCTTATATATGAGAGATGCTCAAAGAGACATTAGTCTACTGGGTTCCAGAATAAACGCTATGTCTATTTCTGCTAGGCGAGTCTTATGGACCCGGCAGTGGACAGGTGATGCCGACTCGAAGAGGCATATGGAGGTTTTGCCTTACAAGGGTGAGGAATTGTTTGGGGAAGGTCTCTCGGACCTCGTCTCCACAGCTACGGCAGGTAAATCGAATTTTTTGCCTTATGTTCCCTCACAGACTAAGAAAGCGACACATTATCAAATGCAGTCCTTTCGTTCCAATAGAAGCAAAAGAGTACGTGGATCGTCCTTTCTTGCCAGAGGTAAGGGCAGAGGAAAAAAGCTGCACAACACAGCTAGTTCCCAGGAACAGAAGTCCTCCCCGGCCTCTGCAAAATCCACCGCATGACGCTGGGGCTCCACTGGGGGAGTCCGCCCCAGTGGGGGCACGTCTTCGACTTTTCAGCCACATCTGGGTTCACTCACAGGTGGATCCCTGGGCAATAGAAATTGTTTCTCAGGGATACAAGCTGGAATTCGAAGAGGTGTCTCCTCGCCTGTTTTTCAAATCGGCTCTACCGACTTCTCCCCTAGAAAGGGAGTTAGTTTTAAATGCGATTCGCAAATTGTGTCTTCAACAAGTGGTGGTCGAGGTTCCCCTGCTTCAAAGAGGGAAGGGTTACTACTCAACTCTGTTTGTAGTCCCGAAACCGGATGGTTCGGTCAGACCCATTTTGAATTTAAAATCCCTAAACCTATATTTAAAACGGTTCAAGTTCAAGATGGAATCGCTCAGAGCGGTCATCGCCAGCCTAGAAGGGGGGGATTTTATGGTATCTCTGGACATAAAGGATGCATACCTTCATGTTCCCATTTATCCGCCCCACCAGGCTTACCTGAGATTTGCGGTACAGGATTGTCATTACCAATTTCAGACGTTGCCGTTTGGGCTTTCCACGGCCCCAAGGATTTTCACCAAGGTAATGGCGGAAATGATGGTGCTCCTGCGCAAGCTTTTAATGGTCTGGACGTCCGTCCTATGTAGTATAGTCCACATGCACACTCAATTCCATAAATTACATTTTTAACATTGCATGTTATGAATTCATTTATTTGCAATGTTAAAAATGTAATTTATGTAATTGAGTGTGCATGTGGACTATACTACATAGGACGGACTTCCAGACCATTAAAAGTAAGATTAGGAGAACATCAATGAAATATAAAGAAGGGCTTACAAACTCACGCCCTTTCTGAACATTTCAGATTGAAACATGATAGTAAGACATCTGAAATTAGAAGATTTGTTGGTTTAAAATATATATCAGGACACCGTAGACAAAGGGATATTGCCGCTCAGTTAGCGAAGGCGGAAATGAAACTTATCTTCGAATTAGGGACATTGAAACCAGGGGGGCTAAATTCAGATATCGAGATCAAATGGTTTCTATGATAAAACGGAAGAATTGGTCCCACGTTCAGCAAAGTTGGTTCCGGTAGATGCTAGAATCAAGTGGGCTAAGGGACCTTTTCCGTCTGGGGGAGGAGTCACAACACAAGTGGGAGGAGCTAGGCCAGCGGGTCAGTTGCTCTAGTATCCACGCCACCAACTATTACCTTTAGTAATCAGGTGGCGAGCGAAGCGGAGCAAGCCACCGAGCCCGAAGCGTGGCGAGCGAAGCAAGCCCGCGAGGGTACTTTTCGGGTACCCTGCTCGCCCGTAGCTCCTCTCCCTGGTGACGTGTCTCCTCCCCTAGATACGTCAGAAGGTCCCTTCTCCCACTCCGAAATAGAATCAACCGTACCGCTATACGGCGCCGTCTCCCTGACAACACTAGACAGGACATGACGACGGCCCGGGGCGGAAGTGACGGAATAGGTCACCTTGGAAATGGACGCTGACTAGGGAAAGGAAACATGGGACATGTAGGAAATCGTGGCCCAAAAACGGAAGTGACGTCATGTCACCATGGAAACGGATACCGATCGCAGCTGATTGCGGGACTGGTAGGAAAATGAATGTATAGAAATCAGCTGTGATCGGAGTAAGTTCATTTGACCAAGGACATTTAAATATTCATTTGTTCGCAAGCTCAACATACAGACTCCTTGAAAAAGACCCCAGTGTCCAGGGCCGGTGCTAGGGTGTTCGGCGCCCCCCTGCAAACTATAAAATTGCGCCCTCCCATATTCCGTTGGCGTGCGCCGGGAAAAGGGGTGTGGTCTCACAACTAAGGGGCATGGCCACACAATAGTACCCCCATTTAAAATTACGCCACAATGTAGCACAATCTTATACGTAATGCCCCACCCGTAGTAGTAGCGTCCTTATATGTAATGCACCCCAGTAGTAGTAGCACCCTTATACATAATGCACTCACAGTAGTAGTAGCATCCTTATACATAATGCCCCCCAGTAGTAGTAGCATCCTTATACGTAGTGCCCCCCCAGTAGTAGTAGCATCCTTATACATAATGCACACAGAGTAGTAGTAGCATCCTTATACGTAGTGCACCCCCAGTAGTAGATGCGTCCTTATATACGTAATGCCCCCCCCAGTAGTAGAAGCGTCCTTATACGTAGTGCACCCCCAGTAGTAGAAGCGTCCTTGTACGTAATTCCCCCCTAGTAGTAGTAGCGTCCTTATACGTAATGCCCCCCCCACAGTACTAGTAGCGTCCTTATACGTAATGGCCCCCCCAGTAGTAGCATCTTTACATGTAATGCCCCCCCCCCTGTAGTAGTAGCGTCCTTATGCATAATGCCCCCCCAGTAGTAGCATCCTTATACGTAATGCCCCTCTAGTAGTGGTAGCATTGTTATACGTAATGCCCCCCGAGTAATAGTAGCGTCCTTATATATAATGCCCCCAAGTAGTAGTAGCGTTCTTATACGTAATGCCCCCCCCCAGCAGTAGTAGCGTCCTTATACGTAGTGCACCCCCAGTAGTAAAAGCGTCCTTATACGTAATTCCCCATAATAGTAGTATCGTCCATATACGTAATGCCCCACAGTAGTAGTAGCGTCCTTTTACATAATGCACCCCCAGTAGAAGCCTCCTTATATGTAATTCCCCCGTAGTACTAGTAGCGTCCTTATAAGTAATGCCCCCCCCCAGCAGTAGTAGCGTTGTTACGCGTAAAGCCCCCCCTGTAGTAGTAGCATCCTTATACGTAGTGCACCCACAGTAGTAGTAACATCCTTATACGTAATTCCCCCCTAGTAGTAGTATCGTCCTTATAAATAATGGCCACCCCAGTAGTAGCGTAGTTTCACGTAATGCCCCCCTGTAGTAGTAGCGTCCTTATACGTAATGCCCCCCCAGTAGTAGTAGCGTCCTTGCATGTAATGGCCTCCCCCAGTAGTAGCGTCATTATACGTAATGCCCCCCCCAGTACTAGCGTCCATAAAGTGCGCGTACGCAGACATACCTCACACACACAATTCACACATATATACACACACATACACACCCACCCACCATATGCACACACACATACACACCCACCCACCATATGCACACACACATACACACCCACCCACACACACCACTTACCTAAGCCAGTCTCCCTCTGTACTGCAGTGCAGCCTGGTCAGTGTAGCTCCGCCCCTTCTGTCCCGGTTAGCCATGCCCCCTTTCGGCCCATTAAGCTCCGCCCCCGTCTGTCCCGTACTCAGCCGCTGTCACACGGGGACGGGAGGCAGGAGGTTTTTGATTCTGCAGACGCTGCTGCCAGTCAGCAGCAGGGGGGACAGGAGTCACAGGACGGCGCAGCAGTGAAGGGATTCAGAGCAGGGAAAGCGCCTCTCTGTCCCAGCGCCTCCCTGCACTGCATCCCTTCGCTGAGCGGGTAGCGCCGGGCCTGCCAGTGTCGGGGTGGAAACGCGTCAAAGGTGACAGCAAAAGGCCGCCAAGGACAGCTTAATGACTGTGATGCCGGGGAACTTTTAATAGCATCTTTAACACCGAGGGTGCCCGGGACTCACTCTTGACTTGCTGATTTGAATTGAATTTTTCAGTTCAAAATCTCTGGTAATTACACTCATTGTGACTGTGTTTGACGACCTGCTGTATGGTTGTTGATTCAAGATGTTAAAATTGTACTTCAGTATACAATTCCCTTTTCTTTTTGTATATTATCATTCCGGCAATCTGATATTGGTCTGAGAGAAAAATAGACCCGGATTACTTATACAGGACACAATCCAAACAACAGCGCTGGATAAGTTATACCCATTTTCTGTTTATTGCACATATTGGATATGTTTCAGCTGCTGGCCCTGCATGTGTGTGTGTGTGTGGGGGGGAAGTTGGACATTATTTTGTGCCTGTGCACACAAGGCACCCCCTGCGTGCATGCCTATGTTGAGAGCAGAGTGGTGTATGCTGAGAAGCCTATCTATGGGGACTGGTGCAAAGCTAAGGTGCACTGAGCTGCAAATCCAGGGCCCGGATTTGAGTCATATGCAAAGGGAAGCAGCAGAAGCCACATTTACCATAATAATAATAATTTTATTTATGTAGCGCTCTGTCTCCAATAGGACTCAAGGTGCTTAACCGATACATAGCATAATATAGTACAGAAAAGCTTTTCATAAAATACAGAAGCATGTAGATACTAAAGGGACATTATGGAAATGCTTGAGTAAACAGGAAAGTCCTGAGTCTACTTTTGAAGGATTCTATAGTTGGGGCCTCTCTCACTGTGCGGGGAAGTGAGTTCCATAGAGTCGGAGCCGCATGACTAAAAGCTCAACCCCCAGATGAATTACGGGAGATTCTAGGTACTGCTAAAAGTCCTTCATCTACAGATCGCAGTAATCGAGTGGGGCAGTATGGGATCAGAAGCTGATTCAGGTACCTTGGGCTCTGGTCATGTAATGCTTTGAAACTCAGTAAGCCAATCTTGAAGATGATTCGCCATCTTACAGGCAACCAGTGAAGGGAGTAGAGTATGGATGTTATGTGGCTAGAACAGGGCTGGTCAGTTAACAGCCTGGCAGCTGTGTTTTGCACCAGCTGTAAGCGGTGCAATTCTTTTGCTGGGAGACCAAGGTAGAGGGCATTACAGTAGTCTAATCGAAATGATACAAATGCATGGATGACTTTTGGCAGATCATCTGAGGGAATTAAGTGCTTGACTCTGGCTATGTTCCTCAGGTGAAAGAATGAGGATTTGATTGTGGCTGATATCTGATGTTTAAGTGTCAAGCCACCATCGAGTACAATGCCAAGATTCCACACACGATCAGTGGTTTGTAATTCTGAATCCCCGAGTGTAAGTCCAGTTGGTTGGCTATGCTGCAGTCTTGTACTTTGATGTTGCGGTCCTATCATAAGGACCTCTGTTTTATCTGGGTTCAGTCGCAGCCAACTGGCACTCATCCACTCCTGGAGCTCAGCTAGACAGCCATTTAGGGTTGCTATTGGGTTATCAGTGCCCGGAGCAAAGAACAAGTACAGTTGTGTAACATCTGCATAGTAGTGGTAGACCAGGCCATGGTGCCTGATTATTTCACCCAGCGGGAGCATGTATACTGCAAAAAGCATGGGGGATAATATAGAACCTTGCGGGAAACTACATGGCAATGGCACTGATGGTGATGAGTATACTCCAGACGATACTCTGTGACCTGCCTGTGAGAAATTATTTGAACCAGCTTAGGACTGTGCCATCCAGTCCACAAAAATGTATCAGTCGCTCAATCAGAAGCCCACGGTCCACGGTATCAAATGCTGCAAAGAGATCCAGAAGGATTAATATTGAACAGTCTCATCGGCCTCTTGCCATCAGAAGATCATTTAACACACACACCAGTGCTATTTCAGTGCTATGTCTTCTCCTGAATCCTGATTGGAATGGATCATAGATATCATGTGTTGTCAGGCGGGTTTCCAGTTGATTTGCAACCACTTTCTCAATAACCTTTCCTAGAAAAGGAAGGTTTGATACCGGTCTGTAGTTGGTCATGCAGTCGGGATCTAAATTAGGGTTTTTAAGAAGAGGTCTAACAATTGCTTCCTTTAGGGGTCCAGGAAAAATGTCTGTCTGCAAAGAGCATTGAACAATTTTTGCAAAGACAGGACCAAGTATATCCATACAACCTATTAGAAGCTTGGTTGAGGCAGGGTCCAGATCACAGGTGGTGGTACGCAAAATCAGAGCAATTTCAGCAATGTCCTTTACATCCACTGGGTTAAAGCTGGTCCATGAAGGCAGGTGGCTTATATTAGCAGGCTTTGTAGTTTGGCACTCCTTTGATGGCACTGTGGAGATTACAGCCCAGATGGTGGATATTTTATCTGCAAAGAAGTTTGCAAACTCATTGCATCTTGCCTGGGAGAGGGTTTCATCAGTCTGCAGGCATGCTGGCTTGCAAAGCATCTCTACTGTGCGGAAAAGTTGAGCTGGCCGATTGTTTGCTGCCGTGATCTCATTTAACAGGAACTGTGATTTCTTACGGGTGAGTGTCGATTGATATTCTTCGTTATGCTTTATTAGTTTTATTTTGTCATCCACTAGGTTAGTCTTCCTCCATCATCTTTCCAGTCTATATTTGTAAAAAAGAAAAAACACCAAATTGGGCGCTAATGTTTAAATCGGATGGTAGACGCACGTTCCTGGGGCCTGGTTTCTCCGCCTCCACTTAATAGAAAAAAATAGAAACAAATTGGAACTGCGCATGTCATCCAATTAGAGACATGTATTCACTATCACAATCTATAAAAACAATTGTACAATTAACGGCTGGATTTAAATATATTAAAACATAGACCAATAAGTATACTAATTAATACCCTCAATACCTGTAAAAAAATAAAGTTACCACACATGTGTAAACTTTTTAAGAAAAACTTTTTGCACATATAGTCGTTTCACTGATTTATATAACTACTCATAGGTGACTCCTGCAATACACAGCAAATAATTAGATGTCCGCAGGACTTGTTAGTATAACGGCAGAGCAATGTTAGGATTCACTTGTCATACCCCTATATAGGGGGGTATTAATTAGTATACTTATTGTTCTATGTTTTAATATATTTAAATCCGGCCGGTAATTGTACAATTGTTTTTTATAGATTGTGATAGTGAATAAATGTCTCTAATTGGATGATATGCGCAGTTCCAATTTGTTTCTATGTCTTTCCAGTCTACTCCCCCTTTTCTTGAGCTCACTAACACTGTTGTCGAACCATGGAGCTCGACATTGTGGTTTACGAGGTCTTATACGCACAGGGACGATAATATCAATTGCAGCCATAACATCCCTGTTATAATAACTAACTAGGGAACAGGGATCTTCACAGGCACCCAGTATAGCAGAGAGATCCACATTATTCTAATGCAAGAATTTGCGTGTCATCAATAGGAAAGCTGGACCACCTATTTTATGCCAACCACCCCAACTGTCATCATTACTTGCAATAGCCCCATGTTACGTGGAAGAAATCCATCAGAAACAGGCTTCCCTTCACCATACATACCACTTGCATAGAGCTTAAGCTACATGCCCACGACATGACTATGGTGTTTCCGTGAGACAGACCTCTTGCATGTTTCCACCCAGTCTCATGCAAGTGAGAGCTGGCAGAGATCTGTCCAACTCAGATTCAATCCTAGGTATGTAAAAATGCATAAATTCACTTCAGTGCATGCATTTTTTTTGCATGCATATTTGCATCCATATGGTGAGATCTGCATGACTAAGGCCTTAAGAATTAGGCTTCATATTAAAACCACAATCTCATCCTGAGCTAGCATGGTGGCCGCAACCTATTAGCTATCTACAGTGACGTTCATCCTGCCTTGCAGCAGCTCTTGGTAGACACCATGGGGCTAATTAGACTCCACACCTCCAATCTAGTAGTGTAATAGCAGGATAGTGTTGCGATAGCACTGATTCGTCAACTGCAGGTTCATGCTGGAAATGTAGTGGCATAGAGGCTAACGGACTCCCTGGTCTCCACCAGGAACTACCATAAGGTAGTATGGCTTTCGCTGCTAGGAACACACAAGTCCTGGCCATCTAACTACCCCTTATGGGCACAAACACAAGTTTGATAATGGTATAGTCAGGGTCATAGACACAGGTTCAGTATTGGCATTACAAGCAAAAGTCATGGACACAAGCACAGTATCAGGGACCATGACATCTAAAGGGATTAGAGAATAGATGTGCCAGAGGAAAAGACACTGAAGGAATCGGAGAGATAGGAAACAGCCAGGTAAGAACTGTGCCACAAAGGTCAATAGAGTGAAGAGTGTGCAGAAGAAAAGAGTGGATGACAGTATTAAAAACCACAGAGAGATCCAGAAGGATAAGCATGAAGTAATAACTCTTAAATTTGGTTATGAGCAGGTTGAAGGTACATTTGGAGATTGAGAGGGTGGTACAGAACAAGTTGAGGGTAAAAGAAAGAAGGTTGTGATGAGAAGTTAGTTGGAGAAATTAGAGATGACGCTGAAGCCAGAAGACATTAAGGATAGGCAATATACCAAACAGTGGGTAGGTAATAAAATCAACTAGGCGAGACTAAAGATGGAAGTAAGTGGGAGAGATATTTGGCAGAGTGTTGGTGTAGGAAAACGTAACTTTTGTAACAGTAAGGAGGTCGGAGGATTTAGGAATGGCAAGATTTGGATGCATGTAAGTTTGTTGCAGATGAGATTGGAATGGTTTGAAGTGTATAGAGCAAAAGATGGTACCTTGATAACCCTTCTGCCTTTAACATTGCCAACCAAGTCCTTTAGATACAAATCATCTACTATTTTTTAAACAGAATTCACAAAGTTATTTATCTAGTAGATCCTATACAATGAAAGCTAGAAGCTTATAGGCTGTTATGGACAACTTCTCCAGCTGTCCGACAATATTATACATTATTCCCTTTATTCTTGACTCTCTGCTAATTATGCTGCTTTTAAGCCCTTTCTCAAGAACTAGGATGATCCAATCCCTCAACCTCTGATTCCTTAGTAACCTTATCTCTCCATGTTTTCTACACCAGCCTCCCAAAACATGTTTTAGCTAGACTTTGTGTCACATTGTATATTTAAATTTTTTTTTTTATCATTTTTTTTTTATTGGTAGAAATCCAAGTATAAGTACACAAAATTGCATAAATATAAATAAGTTCTGAACATTCAGAAATTGGTAAGCTTACAAAATATCAGGGGAAACTGACCCACTCGGATACATTTTCTAAAGACAAAAAAACATATAGGAGAAAGAGAAGAAAAGGTTAGGGATAGAACAAATAAGATATATAGAAGAGAGGGAAAGAGTAAATTGAAGTCATGTACATGTAATGAGCCTGATTCATGTTTGCAAGCAAAGCAAAAAAGCATCAACTGGGCAAAACTATGCTGCACTGCAGGTGGGGCAGATGTAACATGTGCAGAGAGATTTAGATTTGGGTGGGGTGTGTTCAACCTGAAATCTAAATTGCTTTATAAAAATAAAGCTGTCTAACATTTGTGGACTACATGCAAAAGCAGCCAGTATTTACCATGCACGGAAAAAATATAAATGTATCTGCTCCCCTTGCATTGCAACATGGTTTGTTCCAGACACAAAGTTACTTGCTTTTTTTGCTTTACTTACAAACATAAATCAGGCCCAAGTTTGGACCCTATTACATATGCTCCATGGACACAGAAACAATATATGATTACATGAAATGTAATACATATCTCTATATGGAACAAACATCAAACTTCTAAATTATTATTTTATCATAATTTCGTTTGGGACATTTCCTGGCTTGGAAACATTCATCTGAGTGTGCCTGTACTTTCATTTACAGATACAAGATGGAAAATAGAGCTTTTCCTGCAGAACGCCATTTATATGTGACAGTTTGATTGAATGGCGACTGGGTTATTTATACATTAGTTACACCATTTATAAAGGAACAATCAGTTAATGTAGCAATGATGGCTGGAAGATATGACATCTGTTAGATATAAAACCATTGCCTAGGAAGTAACATGAAACAAACAATGATATATTGCAGGGCAGCATGCTGTTTTATTTGAATCTCTCGTTTACATGTCATTTGCTGCTGTGTACTTTAAAGGGTAACCGGTCAGGGCCGGCCCTAGACATAGACAAACTAGGCAAATGCATAGGGCATTTGGAATGCCTAGGGGCACAAGGAGCTTCTGCTGATTCAAATGATATGCATACCTCCCAACTTTACTGTTCTGTGGAGCGGGACACTTGCGCGTCGAAGCCGCGCGCTCCAGAAAAAGGGGCGTGACCTATGAAAAGGGGGTGTGGCTTCGTGGGAGGACCCGCAATCATGAGCCACGCCCCGTTTTCGTCACTGAGGGGGCATTCCCAGCGCTCTGTGAGCCGCTGGCATGCTCCCTCTCCCTCTGACTCCACTGAATAGACGCTGTGCGCATGCGCACAGCGTCTATTCACCGCTGCTCTGCTAAGCAGAGCAGCGATTGACAGAGCCTCCCAACTGACCCCCCCACCGCGGGACACTGCAGCCCGCGGGTGGGACAGCGGGACAGTCCCCAAAAAACGGGACTGTACCGCGAAAATCGGGACAGTTGGGAGGTATGGATATGCAGTAGGGATGTGCACTTGAAATTTTTCGGGTTTTGTGTTTTGGTTTTGGGTTCGGTTCCGCGGCCGTGTTTTGAGTTCGAACGCGTTTTGGCAAAACCTCACCGAATTTTTTTTGTCGGATTCGGGTGTGTTTTGGATTCGGGTGTTTTTTTCAAAAAACCCTAAAAAACAGCTTAAATCATAGAATTTGGGGGTCATTTTGATCCCAAAGTATTATTAACCTCAAAAACCATAATTTCCACTCATTTTCAGTCTATTCTGAACACCTCACACCTCACAATATTATTTTTAGTCCTAAAATTTGCACCGAGGTCGCTGGATGACTAAGCTAAGCGACCCAAGTGGCCGACACAAACACCTGGCCCATCTAGGAGTGGCACTGCAGTGTCACGCAGGATGGCCCTTCCAAAAAACACTCCCCAAACAGCACATGACTCAAAGAAAAAAAGAGGCGCAATGAGGTAGCTGTGTGACTAAGCTCAACGACCCAAGTGGCCGACACAAACACCTGGCCCATCTAGGAGTGGCACTGCAGTGTCATGCAGGATGGCCCTTCCAAAAAACACTCCCCAAACAGCACATGACGCAAAGAAAAAAAGAGGCGCAATGAGGTAGCTGTGTGACTAAGCTCAACGACCCAAGTGGCCGACACAAACACCTGGCCCATCTAGGAGTGGCACTGCAGTGTCACGCAGGCTGGCCCTTCAAAAAACTACTCCCCAAACAGCACATGACGCAAAGAAAAAAAGAGGCGCAATGAGGTAGCTGTGTGAGTAAGCTAAGCGACCCTAGTGGCCGACACAAACACCTGGCCCATCTAGGAGTGGCACTGCAGTGTCACGCAGGCTGGCCCTTCAAAAAACTACTCCCCAAACAGCACATGACGCAAAGAAAAAAAGAGGCGCAATGAGGTAGCTGTGTGAGTAAGCTAAGCGACCCTAGTGGCCGACACAAACACCTGACCCATCTAGGAGTGGCACTGCAGTGTCACGCAGGCTGGCCCTTCAAAAAACTACTCCCCAAACAGCACATGACGCAAAGAAGAAAAAAAAGAGGTGCAATGAGGTAGCTGTGTGAGTAAGCTAAGCGACCCTAGTGGCCGACACAAACACCTGGCCCATCTAGGAGTGGCACTGCAGTGTCACGCAGGATGGCCCTTCAAAAAACTACTCCCCAAACAGCACATGACGCAAAGAAAAAAAGAGGCGCAATGAGGTAGCTGTGTGAGTAAGCTAAGCGACCCTAGTGGCCGACACAAACACCTGGCCCATCTAGGAGTGGCACTGCAGTGTCACGCAGGATGGCCCTTCAAAAAACACTCCCCAAACAGCACATGACGCAAAGAAGAAAAAAAAGAGGTGCAATGAGGTAGCTGTGTGAGTAAGCTAAGCGACCCTAGTGGCCGACACAAACACCTGGCCCATCTAGGAGTGCCACGCAGGATGGCCCTTCAAAAAAATACTCCCCAAACAGCACATGACGCAAAGAAAAATTAAAGAAAAAAGAGGTGCAAGATGGAATTGTCCTTGGGCCCTCCCACCCACCCTTATGTTGTATAAACAGGACATGCACACTTTAACCAACCCATCATTTCAGTGACAGGGTCTGCCACACAACTGTGACTGAAATGACGGGTTGGTTTGGACCCCCACCAAAAAAGAAGCAATTAATCTCTCCTTGCACAAACTGGCTCTACAGAGGCAAGATGTCCACCTCATCATCATCCTCCGATATATCACCGTGTACATCCCCCTCCTCACAGATTATCAATTCGTCCCCACTGGAATCCACCATCTCAGCTCCCTGTGTACTTTGTGGAGGCAATTGCTGCTGGTCAATGTCTCCACGGAGGAATTGATTATAATTAATTTTAATGAACATCATCTTCTCCACATTTTCTGGATGTAACCTCGTACGCCGATTGCTGACAAGGTGAGCGGCGGCACTAAACACTCTTTCGGAGTACACACTTGTGGGAGGGCAACTTAGGTAGAATAAAGCCAGTTTGTGCAAGGGCCTCCAAATTGCCTCTTTTTCCTGCCAGTATAAGTACGGACTGTCTGACGTGCCTACTTGGATGCGGTCACTCATATAATCCTCCACCATTCTTTCAATGGGGAGAGAATCATATGCAGTGCCAGTAGACGACATGTCCGTAATCGTTGGCAGGTCCTTCAGTCCGGACCAGATGTCAGCATCAGCAGTCGCTCCAGACTGCCCTGCATCACCGCCAGCGGGTGGGCTCGGAATTCTGAGCCTTTTCCTCGCACCCCCAGTTGCGGGAGAATGTGAAGGAGGAGATGTTGACAGGTCGCGTTCCGCTTGACTTGACAATTTTCTCACCAGCAGGTCTTTGAACCCCAGCAGACTTGTGTCTGCCGGAAAGAGAGATCCAAGGTAGGTTTTAAATCTAGGATCGAGCACGGTGGCCAAAATGTAGTGCTCTGATTTCAACAGATTGACCACCCGTGAATCCTTGTTAAGCGAATTAAAGGCTCCATCCACAAGTCCCACATGCCTAGCGGAATCGCTCTGTCTTAGCTCCTCCTTCAATGTCTCCAGCTTCTTCTGCAAAAGCCTGATGAGGGGAATGACCTGACTCAGGCTGGCAGTGTCTGAACTGACTTCACGTGTGGCAAGTTCGAAGGGCAGCAGAACCTTGCACAACGTTGAAATCATTCTCCACTGCGCTTGAGACAGGTGCATTCCACCTCCTATATCGTGCTCAATTGTATAGGCTTGAATGGCCTTTTGCTGCTCCTCCAACCTCTGAAGCATATAGAGGGTTGAATTCCACCTCGTTACCACTTCTTGCTTCAGATGATGGCAGGGCAGGTTCAGGTGTTTTTGGTGGTGCTCCAGTCTTCTGTACGTGGTGCCTGTACGCCGAAAGTGTCCCGCAATTCTTCTGGCCACCGACAGCATCTCTTGCACGCCCCTGTCGTTTTTTAAATAATTCTGCACCACCAAATTCAAGGTATGTGCAAAACATGGGACGTGCTGGAATTTGCCCA
This sequence comes from Pseudophryne corroboree, assembly GCF_028390025.1. NCBI lineage: Eukaryota > Metazoa > Chordata > Amphibia > Anura > Myobatrachidae > Pseudophryne > Pseudophryne corroboree. The sequence goes on along the minus strand of NC_086444.1, from coordinate 1,093,378,375 downwards.
GATTTAATGCACACACAATATTGCTGGCGATGTCCGATGCCACAAATCCACAGGAGAGTCCAATTGGGGTAAGCCATTCCGCGATGATCTTCCTCAGTTGCCGTAAGAGGTTTTCAGCTGTGTGCGTATTCTGGAAACCGGTGATACAAAGCGTAGCCTGCCTAGGAAAGAGTTGGCGTTTGCAAGATGCTGCTACTGGTGCCGCCGCTGCTGTTCTTGCGGCGGGAGTCCATACATCTACCCAGTGGGCTGTCACAGTCATATAGTCCTGACCCTGCCCTGCTCCACTTGTCCACATGTCCGTGGTTAAGTGGACATTGGGTACAGCTGCATTTTTTAGGACACTTGTGACTCTTTTTCTGAGGTCTGTGTACATTTTCGGTATCGCCTGCCTAGAGAAATGGAACCTAGATGGTATTTGGTACCGGGGACATAGTACCTCCAACAAGTCTCTAGTTGGCTCTGCAGTAATGATGGATACCGGAACCACGTTTCTCACCACCCAGGATGCCAAGGCCTCAGTTATCCGCTTTGCAGCAGGATGACTGCTGTGATATTTCATCTTCCTCGCAAAGGACTGTTGGACAGTCAATTGCTTGGTGGAAGTAGTAAAAGTGGTCTTACAACTTCCCCTCTGGGATGACCATCGACTCCCAGCAGCAACAACAGCAGCGCCAGCAGCAGTAGGCGTTACACGCAAGGATGCATCGGAGGAATCCCAGGCAGGAGAGGACTCGTCAGAATTGCCAGTGACATGGCCTGCAGGACTATTGGCATTCCTGGGGAAGGAGGAAATTGACACTGAGGGAGTTGGTGGGGTGGTTTGCGTGAGCTTGGTTACAAGAGGAAGGGATTTACTGGTCAGTGGATTGCTTCCGCTGTCGCCCAAAGTTTTTGAACTTGTCACTGACTTATTATGAATGCGCTGCAGGTGACGTATAAGGGAGGATGTTCCGAGGTGGTTAACGTCCTTACCCCTACTTATTACAGCTTGACAAAGGCAACACACGGCTTGACAAATGTTGTCCGCATTTCTGTTGAAATACTTCCACACCGAAGAGCTGATTTTTTTTGGTATTTTCACCAGGCATGTCAATGGCCATATTCCTCCCACGGACAACAGGTGTCTCCCCGGGTGCCTGACTTAAACAAACCACCTCACCATCAGAATCCTCCTTGTCAATTTCCTCCCCAGCGCCAGCAACACCCATATCCTCCTCGTCCTGGTGTACTTCAACACTGACATCTTCAATCTGACTATCAGGAACTGGACTGCGGGTGCTCCTTCCAGCACTTGCAGGGGGCGTGCAAATGGTGCGTGCAGTGTTGGGAAGGTCAGGCATCGCAACCGACACAATTGGACTCTCCTTGTGGATTTGTGATTTCGAAGAACGCACAGTTCTTTGCTGTGCTTTTGCCAGCTTAAGTCTTTTCATTTTTCTAGCGAGAGGCTGAGTGCTTCCATCCTCATGTGAAGCTGAACCACTAGCCATGAACATAGGCCAGGGCCTCAGCCGTTCCTTGCCACTCCGTGTGGTAAATGGCATATTGGCAAGTTTACGCTTCTCCTCCGACGATTTTATTTTAGATTTTTGAGTCCTTTTTTTACTGATATTTTGTGTTTTGGATTTTACATGCTCTGTACTATGACATTGGGCATCGGCCTTGGCAGACGACGTTGATGGAATTTCATCGTCTCGGCCATGACTAGTGGCAGCAGCTTCAGCACGAGGTGGAAGTCGATCTTGATCTTTCCCTATTTTTGGAACCTCAACATTTTTGTTCTCCATATTTTAATAGGCACAACTAAAAGGCACCTCAGGTAAACAATGGAGATGGATGGATACTAGTATACTTATGGATGACGAGCGACTGCCGACACAGAGGTAGCTACAGCCGTGGACTACCGTACTGTGTCTGCTGCTAATATAGACTGGATGATAATGAGATAAAATTAAAATATATATATATATATATATCACACTAGTACTGCAGCCGGACAGGTATATATTATGTAATGACGGACCTGCTGGACACTGTCTGTCAGCACTGCAGACTCCTAAAGTAAGCTACTAGTATCAAGAAGATAGAAAAAAAAAAACCACGGGTAGGTGGTATACAATTATGGATGGACGAGCGACTGCCGACACAGAGGTAGCTACAGCCGTGGACTACCGCACTGTGTCTGCTGCTAATATAGACTGGATGATAATGAGATAAAATTAAAATATATATATATATCACACTAGTACTGCAGCCGGACAGGTATATATTATGTAATGACGGACCTGCTGGACACTGTCTGTCAGCGCTGCAGACTCCTAAAGTAAGCTACTAGTATCAAGAAGATAGAAAAAAAAAAAACCACGGGTAGGTGGTATACAATTATGGATGGACGAGCGACTGCCGACACAGAGGTAGCTACAGCCGTGGACTACCGTACTGTGTCTGCTGCTAATATAGACTGGATGATAATGAGATAAAATTAAAATATATATATATATCACACTAGTACTGCAGCCGGACAGGTATATATTATGTAATGACGGACCTGCTGGACACTGTCTGTCAGCACTGCAGACTCCTAAAGTAAGCTACTAGTATCAAGAAGATAGAAAAAAAAAAAAAAAAAAACACGGGTAGGTGGTATACAATTATGGATGGACGAGCGACTGCCGACACAGAGGTAGCTACAGCCGTGGACTACCGTACTGTGTCTGCTGCTAATATAGACTGGATGATAATGAGATAAAATTAAAATATATATATATCACACTAGTACTGCAGCCGGACAGGTATATATTATGTAATGACGGACCTGCTGGACACTGTCTGCAGAATACGTTTATAAAAACACCACACGACGAGTGTTTAACTTTTTCAGGCAGACAATCACAATATACTGGTGGTCAGCAGACAATCACAATATACTGGTGGTCAGTGGTCACTGGTCAGTCACGCTGGCAGTGGCACTCTGGCAGCAAAAGTGTGCACTGTACTTAAAATATGTACTCCTGCTATAACTGCTCCCCAGTCTCCCCCACAATTAAGCTGTGTGAGCACTCAGCACAGTCAGATAATGATATGCAGTATTACATATGATGCAGCACACTGGGCTGAGTACAGATATGGTATGTGACTGTGTCACACTGTGTATCGTTTTTTTTCAGGCAGAGAACGGATTAATTAAACTGGTGGTGGTCACTGGTCACACTATCAGCAAGTAGTACTCCGTCCTAAGCAGACAATCACAATATACTGGTGGTCAGTGTGGTCACTGGTCAGTCACACTGGCAGTGTGGCACTCTGGCAGCAAAAGTGTGCACTGTACTTAAAATATATTATTTATGTACTCCTGCTCTAACTGCTCCCCAGTCTCCCCCACAATTAAGCTGTTTGAGCAGTGAGCACTCAGCACAGTCAGATATACAGTATTACATATGATGATGCAGCACACTGAGGCTGAGCACAGATATGGTATGTGACTGTGTCACACTGTGTATCGTTTTTTTTCAGGCAGAGAACGGATTAATTAAACTGGTGCTCAATGGTCACTGGTCACACTATCAGCAAGTAGTAGTACTCCAGTCCTAATATGCTCCCCAAAATTAGTAAATAGTGTCTCTAACTCTCTACTCTCTTCTCTATAAACGGAGAGGACGCCAGCCACGTCCTCTCCCTGTCAATCTCAATGCACGTGTGAAAATGGCGGCGACGCGCGGCTCCTTATATAGAATCCAAGTCTCGCGATAGAATCCGAGCCTCGCGAGAATCCGACAGCGGGATGATGACGTTCGGGCGCGCTCGGGTTAACCGAGCAAGGCGGGAGGATCCGAGCCTGCTCGGCCCCGTGTAAAAAAAAGCTGAAGTTCGGCGGGTTCGGATTCCGAGAAACCGAACCCGCTCATCACTAATATGCAGCATGCCTATATTCTGTGTGTGACTGCGGCTGTATGTGCATACGAAATGCTACATTACAGTGTGTTCCTGGAAATCACTGTAACGTAGCATTTCATATGCAGATACAGCCACAGTCACACACAGAATATAGACATGCTGCATATCATTGTAATCAGCAGAAGCTGCTTGTGCATACTAGTCACATAGCAATGCAAATCACATGCATTTACGTAAAAAAAGGCGTCCGACATTAGCAAAGCTGCCAGCTGACTTACGCTAGGCATCTCCTGCTGCATGGCATATTGAGGCAAGATGTATATGGACACATCTGTATGCAAGTAGAGGCATAGGTCACAGAGTTAGCGGCCATGTGAGTGCTGTGTGCGGGTGGGTTGATTGTGCAATAGTGTTCGGCATATGTGTAAGGTGCATTATATGTGTCATTATGTGTATAAGGGCATTAATAATGTGCTGCATATATGTAAGAGGCATTATGTGTATAAGGGCATTAATAATGTGCGGCATATGTGTAAAGGGCATTATGTGTATATTACGGCATTAATAAAGGTTAGCATAATGTGTAAGGTGCATTATGTTTATAAGGACATTAATAATGTGTGTCATATGTGTAAGGGGCATTATTTTGTGGTATTATGTGTATAAAGGTATTACTAATGTGTGGCATTATGTGTACAAGGTGCTCTACTGTGTGGCGTAACGTATAGAAAGGGCACTACTGTGTGGTCTAATGTAAATAAAGAGCAATGTGGTGTGGTGTAATGTGAATAAGGGGCACCACTGTGATGAGTAACGTATATAAGGTAAAGGACTGCTATGGGCGAGAGGTGATGGTGCTGGAAAAGGGGTGCAGTGTCAGAGGCGGAACTAGCGGCGGTGCTAGGGGGCATTAGCCAATATTTTACCTAGGGCATCATATTGGTTAGGGCTGGCTCTGTATCCGGTCTCTAGGTCAACCACACTTAGGTCAACAGTCATTAGGTCGACCACTATTGGTCGACATGCATTAGGTTGACAGGGTTTCTAGGTCAACATGGTCACTGGGTCGACATGGTCACTAGGTCGACATGTACTAGGTTGACATGACAAAAGGTCGACATGAGTGTTTAATTTTTTTTTACTTTTTCATACTTTACGATCCACATGGACTACAATTGGGAACGGTAACCTTGCCCGAAGTTCTGTGAGGGGACACGGTGTACTAATTGGGGTTCCCGGTCACTCTCCAAAGAAAATAACACCAATTTTTTACAAAAAACTCATGTCGAACTTTGTCATGTCGACCTTGCTCATGTTGACCTACTGCTTGTGTCAACCTATTTTGGGTGTCAACTTAGTCACTGTCGACTAATAGTGGTCGACCTAGACACTGTCGCCCTAAGTGTGGTTGACCCTATGAACCACACCCCTTTAAAGTGCAGTATATACTATTGGTCCATACTTTTGTCTTTAAACCCTGAGCATGTACTATACTGTTACATGTATATGTTTACAATAATGCATTTATACTTATAAAAACATGTATGATTGATTAGAATTAAAACTAAATACCACATTTTCTAGGCAATAGTGAAACATGAGAATTTCCATGTCATATAAATCATTCTATTCTCCTCTGCAGGTTTTTGGATCAATATGTCCAGTGATACATTCTCTATTATTTTGTGATTGACTGTAATGTTTCCTCAAGCATAGAGTCATCAGTTTTACTTACTCTTACTTAATTTGCTAAATTAGCAGAATGTCAAAAATGGTAACAGAGTTAAATATCAGGTTGCTAGATATCTGAATTGCACAATTCTATTACATTAGTTATGAATGGCAGAGACCGAAACACAATTGTATTTATATGTTCTATAAGGACAACATGAATATGCCAAAACAAATGTGAGGGGTGGTGCGATGCGATGCCTGCTGCCGTGCAGGTGTAGACTGGCTGCTTACCTGGCGTCGCACCCTTTCACCTTCAGACTGTATGATTCCTGTCGGACCTGGAACCTCAACTGGACCTGGACATGACAATCTAGGAGGTAGGAGATGATGTAAGGGCCGTATCTCCTGACTGCAGACCGAAACGCCCACTGAACCAAGATGTTTCCTACAATAAGGATTTTGGGCCTAGGTGAGGGTCATCCTTGGCACTCTTGGCCTCAGAGCCGGAACTATCACCTACTGGTAATTGCGCACCAGGTAAAAATGTAACCTTGCACCATGGTGCAAGATCCACTGTCCGCCCAGAAGAAAGGAGAATAGATAGGGACAAACGAACACAGAGACAAGACGGATGTAGATGTTGCTCACCATTGCCAAACTTGTACACTGTCTGCTTCTCCACTTAAAGGTGCCTGTAAGGAGACAAAATCACCACAACAACCGTGCAGGGCCAAAACCTAGGAAAGTGTGCATCCGGTACACTAGCTTTTAACAGAGCACTCAAACTAGCTCTGTGTATGTGGTGCAACACAAACTCTAGCGCAAACAATAAACAAATTTTGCCCTGCATGGAAACAGCACACATCACACAGTACAAGATTAAGCAACATCCTGTCTGTTTGCGTTTCTGCCTTCAAGCTGTTATAACAATCCCTACCTACCTAGAGCTGGACAGCCCTTCCCTATGCCTGGCTGCTATGCCCAAGTGCGTGGAGCTGGACCGCTCCTCCACACAAGGAAAATTACTCTAATTTACTGGGCAGTGGGAGACGCACAGTCTACCCACCTCCCCACACTCTTCTGAATAGGGCTTGCTGCCCACACTTTTGGGGTACAAATTAACTTACACCAGGAGGCTCAGACACAGTGCCTGCCTAACTGGGGGTCATCTCCATTTGCAGTGACTGGGGCTAGCCCCCAAAGCACTCTCATCTCCTATAATGGCACACTTAAACATATAGGGCCTGATGCCCTCTTTTGCTCCACAGGCCTATGCATGAATAATGTCCCTGGGCCTAGTGCCCGCCTATCACGGGGAAGGATGCAGTGATTTGGGCCTAATGTCCAGATCACTCTTGGTGGCTTGCTCTGTAAGGGCCTAATGCCCCCCCTTACTGAGCACGGGCTGAGGGGCCCGCCTAAAGCTCAACAGGCCTAGATCCTCATTATACCCCACAGGCCTAATGCCCGAGCCCTGCTAGTCTAGGGGGGTAGGTGACAGGTGACCTCAACGATGGTCTACCTGTCCATTGGGAGAGCTTTGTTAGCTCTTTCACTTTCCACCCCTGGTGGCCTCTCCAGTCCTCAGCTTCTATCTTCTGCCGCTGGCCCATCCTGGCCAGTGACGCCATTTCTTCTTTTCTTCATCAAGATGCCGGCACATATCTTACTTTCTTGCTCATGGCATCTTCTGGTCTCTTCTGCGGTCTCAGGAGCTCTTCACGCGATGTCTTCTCTTTCCCAGCACCGTCCGATTACTCTTCTGTCCGCTCCCCAGCGGCGTCTGTCGTCAGATGCCGGGCGTGGGGTCTCTTTCTATTGGCTGCTGCGAGCCGTGATTGACTCACGGATGGCGCCAGATTTGAAATACTATGGTTGCCACATTAGCCCCAAGTTTGAAGCAGTATGACCGGACACATTTCCACACAAACATCACACAATACATATCTCTGTGTACCCCAGAGTACACAGAGATATGTCCTATTATGTCCCTTGAGGTTTCTCTGCCAGCCCTCACCTTTGCTTGGAGTGCCCTGTTATTGCCTGAATTTGACCGTGAAGTTTAGCTACCTGCCCTGACCTCAGCCCAGGTTTGATCTTGGACATGATGCCAGCACTGACATGATCTTGTATAGACCTTGGTCTATATTTGTTAGAAGTGGAGTGTGTTACTGTGCAGTTCCCAACAAAATGGCTCCTCTAGGGAAACTTCATTCTCTAACCAAGATGGCCACTGATAGTATATCTGTACATGTGCGGCTATCTTGCCATTGTGTACAAGCGACATGGTGGAGAATGGACGTCCTCTTCTTAGTTCCTGAGACCTGCAACATCACCCTGCTGAAACAACTGTTCCAGAGCCTTGCTCCGCTACCTGCACCAGAAAGACAGTCACTGCTTTACACTGCATGCTTATGAAATATTTTATTATCATCACATACATTTTTTTTCGTATAATCTGATTTTCATTGAAAGAAGACAAAGTACATTGAAATCACCGTGCACAAATACAATATTCACAGTAACCTAGACCGGAATGACACTATACCAATTGTGTAGAAGTTGAGCACTGCCAGTTGAATAGCCAGCAAATTTTAAACAATTGTCATTCAATACCAGGAACACATCTCAAATTAAACCATAAAACTTTATATAGAAAAAAGAGAAATAAGGGAGAGAAAGGAAGGAAAGAAAAGAAAGGGAAAAAGAGAAAGGGAGCACCCTGGGAAGGGTACTAATGTCAAAACGTAAACAGTGTCAGGAAAACCTCTATTGTAACAGTGTTACGAGCTGTAAAGTTTATAAACATCTGTAGTTTTAAAATCAAGCCAGGGAGACCAGGTGGTCCTAAAATCTGATGATTGGAGAGTGGAGGCAAGGAATAAATCTTCCATAATCATATAGCTATCTATTCTGCGGAACCAATCCCTCCGAGTAGGTGGGGATGAGGATTTCCACAGCACAGGTATAACTGCACGAGCTGCGTTACAAAGATGTTTCAGCAAAGATTTCTTGTAACTGGATACTGAAATCGAGGAATGACCCAATAGCCAGAACGCCGAGTCTTCTGGCAGTTGAACACATAAGGTCTCGGTCGAGATCTTTATTACCTCATTCCAAAAGGGTCTCAGGCGTGGGCAATCCCACCATATATGAATCATCGTACCTATTGTTGAAGAGCAACGCCAACATTTGTTTGAGGAAGCAGGGAACATTGTGTGAAGAATGGAAGGGTATCTATACCATCGGGTTAGTATTTTATATTGGGTCTCTCTAATCTGAATACATATAGAGCTAGCGTGCGTTTTGAGAAAGATAGATTCCCATTCTTTCTGTGAAAATGTTAAACCAAGATCTTTTTCCCATGCGAGGGCAAAAGACGGTTTGGTGTCAGATTGGGAATTTTGTAGCATTTTATATAGAATAGAAACAGAATGGTCTAGGGATTGGGGGGACGCGCATAGCTTTTCAAATGGAGTTAGTTCGCGGGAAAATGCCAATCGTGCAGAATTAGTTAATATAAAATGTCTGACTTGAAGAAACTTCCAAAAGTCCGTCGGTGGGATGTCCCAATTCTGCCTAATCTCGGAGAACTGTTTCACTTGAGACGCTGCAATCAGCTGACCGACCCTGAAGAGCCCCACCTCAGTCCAATGAGAAAAATGATTAGGATTAAAACCTGATGGAAACTCATTATTAGCTAAAAAAGAGGTCAATGGGCAAGAAATGGAAGAAATGGAGGGCAGACGTCTTAAATTTTTCCAGACAGCTATCGTTGGAGAGATCGTCAGGTGAGGAGGGGAGAGCTTTGCAATTCGGGGTAACCAAGGAAAAATCTCAGGATGTTGTGACATACAAGACCCTTCAAGTTTCACCCATTGTTTGATATCCCCATTCTTGGTCCAATCGAGCACTCTATTCAGTAATACAGCATGATAATAATTTTTGATGTTAGGTAGTTGAACACCACCGGAACTAGAAGATCTAAAAAGAGTAGCATAACCGATTCTGGGTCTTTTACGGAACCAGACAAACTGTTGAATCAGGTGCTGAATAGACTGGAACCAAGAATTCTGGATAGAAATTGGTAGAGTTTGGAAGAGGTACAGCAGCTTTGGGAGAGTATTCATTTTAATAACATTAATTCTCCCAAGCCAAGACAGGCGTTTAGAGTGCCATCTACTAAAATCGTTACGAATTAGGGGTAATATTGGTGCAAAATTCAAGGTGAACAATTGGGAAAGATTATTTGTTAATCTAACTCCTAGATAAGTGATGCAATTAGAGTTCCAAGAGAAGGGGAATGCTTGTTGAAGGCCCCTAATCGCAGAGGGGGGAGCTGAAACATTAAGAGTGGAGGATTTAGAGTAATTGATTTTAAAGTTAGAGAGTCCGTTAAAGGTATCAAATTCTCGCATGAGATGAGGGAGCGAAATAGTGGGGTTAGATATGACCGCTAGAAGGTCGTCAGCAAAAAGCGCCAATTTGCATTCCTCACCATCGACCTGGGGGCCAGAAATATTAATATTTTTCCTAATAGCTCTTGCTAACGCCTCAATACACAATACAAAAATCAAGGGGGAAAGGGGATAACCCTGTCTCGTACCGTTAGTAATACTAAAGGAGTCCGAAAGAGTACCATTAATTCTGACCCTGGCAGTAGGAGAGGTGTATAAAGCCATGAATCTATGGAGCGCGATAGGTCCTAGGCCAATATGCTCCAGCACAGACCTCATGAAATCCCAGCTGATCCGATCAAATGCTTTTTCAGCATCCGTTGAAAGCAATATTGTGGGTAATTGCCTCAGACAAGCCAAGTGTATCAAATTCAAGACCTTTGTGGTGTTATCTTTAGCTTCCCTACCAGGGATGAACCCCACTTGATCCGTGTGTATTAGGGAGGGAAGAAAGTTATTCAGTCTAACAGCCATGAGTTTAGCGTACAGTTTTAAATCAACATTCAACAGTGAAATAGGTCTGTAGCTGGAGCACAACGCGGAATCCCTACCTTAATTAGGAATTACTGCAATATGTGCCTCTAGGGATTGAGGGGAAAAATGTGAGGTAGCAGAAATAGCGTTATAGGCACGAAGCAGCAAAGGAGCCAAACTATCCTTAAATGTTTTGTAATATGCTATAGTAAAACCATCCGGGCCAGGGCTTTTACCGGACGGAGTCAACGAGATAACATGGTCCAATTCTTGCAAGGTGAACGGACGCTCTAACAGCTCTATATCTGTCGTTGAAATGGTAGGGAAATCCATAGCTAATAGATAGTTCCGAATCTGAGGTATCACTATCGATGGGTTAGGGTTATTCGAGGTTGTAGCTAAATTATGAGTCGAGTAATATTGTTTAAAACAAGAGGCAATTTCTGGGGTCTTGGAGTGAAGAAGGTCATTTGCATCTTTCATTGAACTAATAAATGAGGTAGAATGCTGTGCACGTAGAGCACGTGCCAACAATCTGCCAGGTTTATTACCCCATTGGTAAAATCGATTTCGACATTTACGCATGGAGTGTAGCGTGTTATCAGATAGCACTTTATTTAATCGGGCTCTGACATCAATTAATTTTGCGTAAATTTCTCCAGACAGAGAAGTTTTATGATCAGATTCTAGGGTGTGTATCTGTTGTAAAAGGGTAGCTATAAGGGCCATTTTCTGTTTTTTCACATGTATACCCAGCTGAATCTGTTTACCCCGGATAAAACATTTATGTGCCTCCCACACTACAATTTTGGACACCTCGGAAGTATCATTCAGGTCAATATAATCAGACAAGGCCTTTTCGAGTTCCCCTTTACAATAGGCATCTTGCAAAAGAGATTCATTCAAACGCCATGACCATTGACCTAAAGTGGGTGCTTGGAGCGAAAGAGTCATAGAAATAGGAGCGTGATCTGACCACGGGATTGGACCTATATTGGCATCTAAAAGGAGGGGAAGGTGTCTGTGGCTTAAAAATAGATAATCTAAACGTGAATAGACCTGATGGGGATGAGAATAAAAAGAGTAATCTCGAGCAGTAGGGTGCAGGACTCTCCAGGAGTCGGCCAGCTGAAGCTCATGAAAAACTTTCCTAACTTGGCAATGCTTGCGCTTTGAAAATCTAGGGGCTGCGTTGGAAGTATCTACCGTGGGATTTAGGGACCAATTACAGTCACCTCCCAATACAACTATGCCCTGCAAAAGGGAATCTGAGAGAGGAACGAAGCAAAAAACAGAGGTTGGGCTTGATTTGGAGCATACAACACAATAAACGTGAAAACTTGTTGAAAAATGTGACAATTTAGCAAGAGTAGTCTACCTGGAACCAGCCTATGGACAACCACGTCCGTTACACTGAGTTTTTTGGAAAATAAGATTGCTACCCCCTTTTGTTTTACCTTCCGGATTGTTGCTAAAGAATGATAAAGGAAAGTGGCGGTCCGATAAGGAGGGAAGCCTCAGGCCTGTCTTAAAATGTGTTTCCTGAATTATGGCTACATCTACCTTATCGATCCATAATGATCTAAGCAATTTAGATCTTTTTTCAGGTACATTAAGACCTTTAACATTAAACGAAGAGATTTTAATTCGGGTAGGAACACTCATGAGGTCCAAAGTAAGGGAGTCGGCAGCATGGTTCCCAGGGAGACTACCAAGGAAAAGAGACAGAGATATAAAAAGAGGAAAGAATACTTAGAACAAAAGAAGAAAAGGATAGAAAAATTAACCATAATAAAGCACCCGCCGTGGAGGCCGCGTCTCAACTGTAGGATCACAGCTCCAAGAAAAATAGTACTATACTAAGCGGGTAAGGGGACAAGGGAGTCGTCGTCAGGGGACGCAAACATCAAAATGCAGGTACTAACATCTTAGAAGCAATCACAAGAAAACATATAAATATCTAGCACCCGAATACAAGGAGTAACATCTAAAAACCATAACCACCACACATGTAGAAAAAACATTGCAAACTCAATCAAAGAACCAGGAGAGAAACGTAGAAGGATTTCAGCCCCACCAAGAGGCGGAGCAATTCACAAACTGAAAAATCAAAACAGTAGAGAGAGGACCCAGTCAGGTATCATCCATGACAGAGGACACTGCGACAGCGGTCGGAGCGTTATTGGCATAACTGACTGTCTGCCAGGGGGAACCTCTTTGCTTGTGTTGAGGCAGTTTCAGCTGCGGGACTTCCACCTCCCAGGCCTGGATGGCCAGCTCCGGCAGCCCCAGCGTTGCACAAAAGGACGGCAAATCAGAAGAATTCTGCAGGAAGAGTACTTTCCCAGAATAAGAAACTTGTAAGTTAAAGGGCAACCCCCAGCAATATTTTAGTTGCCGCTTGCGAAGTTAGTCTGTCAAAGGTTTCAATGTCTTGCGTAGTTGAAGTGTATGCCAGGACAAGTCTTGATAAAGGAAGATCGGCGTTCCATTGAAATCCACTCCATCTAACTGGCGCACCTTGCACATAATTTCTTCCTTTTGCGTAAAATAATGCAAGCGGCAAATCATGTCGCGGGGTCGGTCTGAGGAGAGTCCACGAGGCTTAAGAGCACGGTGAGCCCTATCAAAGACAATCTCAGTGTCAGGCTCACTTCCCAACAATTCGTTAAAGATCTTCGTGAGAGCGTCGATGAGACCTGATTGTGGGACATCTTCCGGGAGGCCCCTTATACGAATATTATTCCGTCGTCCCCTATTGTCAATCCATATCCGTCACCCTATTTTGTAGAGAACGTATTTCCATGGTTTGGGCCGTAAGGATATCCTGTAAGGATCGGAAAAGTGTATCGGAAGTATCCTGGGTTTCCTCAACAGCTGTCAGCCTGTCTGATAGTTGTGAGATGTCCTTCTTAACAGTCGCCAATTCCCGTCTAATCGTATCCTGAAGATCCTGTTTAGTGGGAGTGTTTTAAGGAACGTAAATATTTCCTTGAGTTCGTTCCTCTCCCAGGATGGAGGGAGTGTAGGATCACCTTTTGGACAACGATACAGGTGAGGAAGAGGGAGAAGAAGAAGGGCTGGCCGCCATTGATTCTTGATCCGTCTCGGCCGTCGCCGGTTGGAGAAAAGGCCTTATGGTCGTTTGAGATGAAGAGCTCTTTGGTCGAGGTGTGGAATTGGTCTGAGATGATTTCCTGGATTTGGTTCTGACCATAGTGTGGGAATATAGCAATAAAAGCGTAGTTTGGTCCGAACCGTAGAAAGGTATAGGTGCAGAGCTACATTAGAATGCGTCTACCGAGCAACGACTCCCATCAGCCTGGCATTAATATATCATTGAGCAGCCAGCATCACATCAATGCTTAGAAATACAGAAGTCTCACAAGAATCGCATATCTGCAGTCGGCAAATATTCACATCTCCAAACAATTCTCGCCGTTCGTTGCACATACAGAAAAGCAGGGTAGCTATGTTATGAAAATGGCCACTTGAACCCAAATCCCCTTCAGCCTGAGGACCAGGCACTATAACTGTAATCAGCTCCTCTTCAACGAGCAATAAAAAGGGTGGGTGGGGGGGGGCACCACCACAGAGGGTCCCCAGAGACCGACAGATAAGAAATGTAGGGTGAGGAAGTCTGTAAGGGGAGGCCCTGTGTAGTCCCTTACCCCACAAGCCAGGCACAGCGTTTTTATAAAGATAGTGGGGATTCCAACCCCTTGTAGTGAGGCCAGGACTCACCAGACGTGTCAATCCTGGAGGGCTATTCAGGCAGGGGGGCTCCAGGTAACAGCAGAGTAAGCAGGGTAGCCGGGGAGGTCCGTGTCCGCGGTCCGTGGGAGAAAGCAGCCGCTTTTCTGGAGCACCGCGTCGGCCGCGGGTCGCTTCCGGGAGCGGCCTGGTACTCGAGGCCGCGGCTTCGGCGGGTGGTGAAGGCCGCAGTCGGCAACTCGCAGCAAACTGGTCCCCGGGCTCCGTGAGGGCTGCGGGGAGTGGCAGGAGAGTCCTCAGTAGCCGGGCAGGGGAGCAGGGTCTCCGGCAGAGAGGACGAAGGGTGCGGTAGGGAGATAAAAGCAGGAGCTGATGGGAAGCTGGACTCTACCATTAACCAGCCAGGCCACGCCCCCCCACTTTTTATTAGAAAACCATCACATAAATTTTTATACTCCACCAATTAACTTATTCCCTTAATTCCTAATCCCCTTTAGAACAGGGGGTAATGGGAGCTAGCTCTGCCTGAATCCAGTTCTCTTTAACACAATCTGCACCTTTACTCTAGTAAAATTCTTGGTGCTGGGACTTAACTGTTGCAGTGCTGAGCGGCAAATGGAGTGACACATCCACTGATTATGGGGGTAATTCCAAGTTGATTGCAGCACGAATTTTGTTAGCAGTTGGGCAAAACCATGTGCACTGCAGGGAAGGCAGATATAACATGTGCAGAGAGAGTTAGATTTGGGTGTGGTGTGTTCAATCTGCAATCTAATTTGCAGTGTAAAAATAAAGCAGCCAGTATTTACCCTGCACAGAAATAAAATAACCCACCCAAATCTAACTCTTTCTGCACATGTTATATCTGCCTCCCCTGCAGTGCACATGGTTTTGCCCAACTGCTAACAAAATTCCTGCTGCGATCAACTCAGAATTACCCCCTATGTGCAGTATCTAATACAGTCAGGCCCGGTGCTACCCGCTCAGCAAAGGGATGCAAAGCAGGTAGGCGCCAGGGTTGGAGAGGCGCTCTCCCTGCTTTGCATCCCCACTGCTGCGCCTGGGCCCCCTGCTGCTGCCGGCTGCTGTGCCTGTCACACTGTTTGACAGGCAGCGGCGCCGGCAGCATGAAGCTTCCCCTTACCTCACTGGCTGACAGTAGTCCAGTCAGTGTCTGTGTGTGTCCAGCGACCCCGGTTCAAAAAAGGGGTGGGGCTTACCAGTGCGGAGGGGCGGAGCTACACGGGACCATGGCCATGCTGTAGAGGAAGTCAGAAGGCAGAATACAGATCCGGCCAGCCAGATGGTGAGTTGAGGGAGAGTGAGTGAGAAAGTGTGTGTGTGTATATGTGTGTGTGTGTGTGTATTTGTACTGTATGTGTTTAATGTATGTACTGTATGTGTGTGTATGTATATGCGTAGGAGGTATATGTGTGACTGTGCAGCATAATGGGTGTAAGCGTCACTGGTAGAGGGGGGCGTTGCGTGTGTAAGTGGCACTGGTACAGGGGGCGCAGGGCCGGCGCTATCACTAGGCAGCTTTAGGCAGCTGCCTATGAGCGCCGGCCACTGGAGGGCGGCAGAACACACTGATGAGAAAATGCTGTCTCTACAAATCTGTCGCCCCCCCACCTCCGTGATAGCGCCTCACATATTCACTTGAGGGCTCAGGCATGTTGCCTGCACCCTTACCACCCCCCCCACCCCCAGGGCACTTTTATTTTCCCTTTGCAGCCACATGCTGCAGTGTGCTCATACAGAAGCCAACGCTCTGCTGAGTTTGCTTCCTGCATGGACAGGAACAGGAAGTCACGTGGTGCACATGTGACTGTGAGAGAGGAGAGGAGCCTTCAGACGTGAGGAGCAGCAGCCCAGCAGCAGGTCTATCAGAAAGCCATACCATACGGGGGAGCACAGACTCAGGTACATTCTGCTGCTAATGAGGGAAACTGGTAATTTTACTGTGTGCAGGGGAGGGGGGGGGGGGGGATATATTAGTGTGTGCAGGGGGGGTATATTAGTGTGTGCTGGGGAGGGGGGTGGTATATTAGTGTGTGCAGGGGGGGTATATTAATGTGTGCAGGGGAGGGGGTGGTATATTAGTGTGTGCAGGGGGGGTATATTAGTGTGTGCTGGGGAGGGGGGTGGTATATTAGTGTGTGCAGGGGGGGTATATTAGTGTGTGCAGGGGAGGGGGTGGTATATTAGTGTGTGCAGGGGGGTATATTAATGTGTGCAGGTGAGGGGGGGGTGGTATATTAATGTGTTCAGGGGAGGGGGGGTGGTATATTCGTGTGTGCAGGGGAGGGGGGTGGTATATTAGTGTGTGCAGGGGGGTATATTAGTGTGTGCATGGGAGGGGGGGGTGGTATATTAGTGTGTGCATGGGAGGGGGGGTGGTATATTAGTGTGTGCAGCGGAGGGGGGTATATTAGTGTGTGCAGCGGAGGGGGGTATATTAATGTGTGCAGCGGAAGGGGGTATATTAATGTGTGCAGCGGAAGGGGGTATATTAATGTGTGCAGCGGAAGGGGGTATATTAATGTGTCCAGCGGAGGGGGTATATTAATGTGTCCAGCGGAGGGGGTATATTAATGTGTCCAGCGGAGGGGGGTGGTATATTAATGTGTGCAGCGGAGGGGGGTGGTATATTAATGTGTGCAGCGGAGGGGGGTGGTATATTAATGTGTGCAGCGGAGGGGGGTGGTATATTAATGTGTGCAGCGGAGGGGGGTGGTATATTAATGTGTGCAGCGGAGGGGGGTGGTATATTAGTGTGTGCAGCGGAGGGGGGGTATATTAATGTGTGCAGCGGAGGGGGGTATATTAGTGTGTGCAGCGGAGGGGGGGTGGTATATTAGTGTGTGCAGCGGAGGGGGGGTGGTATATTAGTGTGTGCAGCGGAGGGGGTGGGGGTATATTAGTGTGTGCAGCGGAGGGGGTGGTGGTATATTAGTGTGTGCAGCGGAGGGGGGGTGGTATATTAGTGTGTGCAGCGGAGGGGGGGGTATATTAATGTGTGCAGGGGAGGGGGGGACGGTATATTAAAAATTTGTATGGGGGAGTGGCATATTAATGTGTTTTTGTTTTTTAATTAATGCAGTTTCCCACTTCCTATCACCCACTGCCTCTCCCCGCCCGTCACCTCTCTCCTGAGACCCTCTCCCTATCACTCACTGACTCTTATACCGCTTTTAGACCAACAGCGCGGGTCGCAGCCGGGAGCCTGACACGTGTGCTACCCGGCTGCGCCAGCTCCCTTTCCCACTGCACTCGCCAACCCGGCATATTGCCAGTGACGCGGCGGGGGTGGCACTTGGAGATCACATGATCTCCAAGCGCCGCCCGCACATTCACTGTACACTGCAAAGTTTGCCGAGTTGAACACGTGTTCAACCCTGCAAACCACCCGAGTTGGAATACCGGGTCACTCGACCCGGATTATTCCAACTCGAACCTTTTACACCAGCCAGCAACACGGGTTATGCACCTTCAAGTGCAATAATCCGTGTTATATGCTGGCGGTGTAAAAGGGGTATTAACCCTCACTCCGTCACCTCTCTTCTATTACACTCTTCCTGTTGTTCACCATTTCCCCATCACCTCTCTCGCTTGTTACCCAGTGACTCTCACCCTCTCAATGTCACCCTCTGTTTTCACCCTCTGCTTGTCACCTTCCTCCACTCACTGGTCACTGCCTGTCCCTAGCTTCACTCTCTACCCTTCTCCCACTGCCTCTCCCTGCTGTTACCCTTTTCCCGTCCGCTCTCTCTCCTGTCACCCTCTCCCTGTCACCTACTGACTTCTGTCACCCACCGTCTCTAACACTCACCCGATCACCCTCTCTCTTTTCACATTTCTGTGGGGTCTATTCATGAAGCAGTGAAAAGTGTGGAGAAGTAAGTCAGTGAAGAAGTTGCCCATGGCAACCAATCAGCTTATATAATTGCATAGAATACACTTTATAAATGTTACCTCAACACTGATTGGTTGCCATAGGCAACTTCTCCACTGTTTACACTGCATCATGAATAGACCCACATTTTCCTCCCCCCCCCCCCCACACACACACACACACACCTTGCGATTTCAGTCTCAGGCGTGTTTTTGACCACCACCCCTTCAGCGATTGCAGACTCCCGCATGTTGCTCGCTAGCCCCCACCCCCACAATTGCAGACTCCTGCATGTACGGCATCCACCACGTACCACTATGTAAGCATGCAGGGGGGGGAGCAGGCTAAAGTTTTGCCTAGGGTGTCAAGAAACTTTGCACCGGCCCTGAGGGGGCGTTGCGTATGTAAGTGGCACTGGTACAGGGGGCGTTGCGTATGTAAGCGTCACTGGTAGAGGGGGCGTTGCGTGTGTAAGCATCACTGGTAGAGGGGGCGTTATATGTGTAAGCGTCACTGGTACAGGGGGAGTTACGTGTGTAAGCGTCACTGGTACAGGGGGAGTTACGTGTGTAAGCGTCACTGGTACAGGGGGTGTTACATGTAAGCGTCACTGGTACAGGGGGCGTTACGTGTGTAAGCGGCACTGGTACAGGGGGCGTTACGTGTGTAAGCAGCACTGGTACAGGGGGCGTTATGTGTGTAAGCGGCACTGGTACAGAGGTGTTGCGTGTGTAAGCGGCACTGGTACAGGGGGTGTTACGTGTGTAAGCGGCAACGGTACAGGGGGGCGTTGCGTGTGTAAGCGGCACTGGTACAGGGGGTGTTGCGTGTGTAAGTGTCACTGCTGCAGGGGGCGTTACGTATGTAAGCGTCACTGTTGCAGGGGGTGTTACGTGTGTAAGCGTCACTGCTGCAGGGTAGGTTACGTGTGTAAGTGCCACTACTACAGGGGGCATTGTGTATAAGTGGAACTACCACAGGGGGCGTTACGTGTGTAAGCGCCACTACTACAGGGAGCATTATGTGTAAAAGCATTATGTGCGCTGTCCCTTTGTAAAGTATGGGAGGGTGCCGAACACCCTAGCACCGGCCCTGAATACAGTCTATAGACTTGCCCTCTTTTGAAGGTTTTATACATCTCCCTCTTAGTAATGTGCTTCAGCATGCTAAACTCTTTTCTCCTGCTCAAAATCCCAAGGTGGAGGGGACTGCTGACCTGGATGGGTCCCAGCAAGAAATCAGAAATGGGATTTGTTCAATGTTGGGTAATAACACCAAGCTCATTATCACTCAAAGCTCTGGCTTTCTCTAGTTTCATCCATGTAATGAAACTAGACTGATATAAAAATATTGTACTGTATGTATAACACACAACTATAACCTAATATTATGTGAGCTGCCGCAACACAGGCAGAGGCGTAACTAGGGTTTTTGGAGCCCAGGGCAAGATGTAAAATGGCGCCCCCCCCCCCCCCCCCCCCCCCCCCCCCCAAAAAAAAAGCACACAAAAAGAGGCATGTGCGCGCCAAAAAATGGGCGTGGCCACACTCCAGAAGGGGTGTGGCCACACCAGAAGGGGTGTGGCCACTGAAAATGGCCCACAGTGCCAGTTACATTGCCCCACAGTGCCAGATACAATGCCCCACAGTGCCGGATACATGCCCCGCAGTGCCGGATACATGCCCCACAGTGCCAGATACATGCCCCACAGTGCCAGTTACATTGCCCCACAGTGCCAGTTACATTGCCCTACAGTGCCAATTACATTGCCCCACCGTGCCAGTTACATTGCCCCACAGTGCCAGATACAATGCCCCACAGTGCCGGATACATGCCCCACAGTGCCAGTTACATTGCCCCACTGTGCCAGATACATGCCCCACAGTGCCAGTTACATTGCCCCACTGTGCCAGATACATGCCCCACAGTGCCAGTTACATTGACCCACTGTGTCAGATACATGCCCCACAGTGCCAGTTACATTGCCCCACTGTGCCAGATACATGCCCCACAGTGCCAGTTACATTGCCCCACTGTGCCAGATACATGCCCCACAGTGCCAGTTACATTGACCCACTGTGTCAGATACATGCCCCACAGTGCCAGTTACATTGCCCCACAGTGCCAGATACAATGCCCCGCAGTGCCGGATACATGCCCCGCAGTGCCGGATACATGCCCCACAGTGCCAGATACATGCCCCACAGTGCCAGTTACATTGCCCCACAGTGCCAGTTACATTGCCCTACAGTGCCAATTACATTGCCCCACAGTGCCAGTTACATTGCCCCACAGTGCCAGATACAATGCCCCACAGTGCCGGATACATGCCCCACAGTGCCAGTTTCATTGCCCCACTGTGCCAGATACATGCCCCACAGTGCCAGTTACATTGCCCCACTGTGCCAGATACATGCCCCACAGTGCCAGTTACATTGACCCACTGTGTCAGATACATGCCCCACAGTGCCAGTTACATTGCCCCACAGTGCCAGATACATGCCCCACAGTGCCAGTTACATGCCCCACAGTGCCAGTTACATGCCCCACAGTGCCAGATACATGCCCCATTTGGTGCCAGTTACATTGCCCCACTGTGCCAGATACATGCCCCATTTGGTGCCAGATACATGCCCCACTGTGCCCGTGCCCCCCCCCCCCCCCCGCCCCGTTCACTCACCGGCCGCTTATGTGAGGGGAGGAGAGCGCAGCGCCTCTCCTTCCCCTCACCACCTCTCCTTCCCCTCACCGCTCCGTCCAGGTCTCCCGTCCCGTCTCCGGCGGCTGTGTCTGGCGCCGGTTCGCTAGCCAATCAGAGCTCGCGGACCGGCAGCCAATCAGGAGCGGTCCGCAAGCTCTGATTGGCTAACGCCGGAGACCGGACACAGCAGCGCTGCTGGAAGCTCTGCTAGTGCTGGCAGCGGCGGTGAGGGGAGGGAGAGACGCTGCGCTCTCCTCCCCTCACATTTAGGGTTGAAGGGGGCGAGTGGGGCATGATGCCCTGGCCGCCGGCGGCGCCCCCCTCTCCTGGGCCTGCCAAGGCGCCCTGGGCACGTGCCCCACTCACCCTACCCTAGATACGCCTCTGAACACAGGTAACTTCACTAGAGAACAAGATATTGAAGTTGCAGTCACCACAACAAACCCAACAACACAAAGTCTGGTCATTCATAAAGTTGATTTTCCATTCGAAATTCTGCGAACATTGTTGCATTCTTATCTACATGACGTACATAACATGTATTTTGTTGAGCTGAATAATTTGGACAAATGAGCCTTCAACGGCTAATCACATTCCCTTAACTGCATTTGGGCAGCGGTACGTGAAAAATAATAAAAACCTTGGGGGTCATTCCGAGTTGATCGCTAGCTCAAAATGTTCGATGCGGTGCGATTGAGGAAAAATCGGCACTTCTGCGCATGCATATGTGGCGTAGTGCGCACGCGCGACGTACTTTCACAACGGCCAATGTATTTTTACACAAGGTCTAGCAAAGCTTTTCAGTCGCACTGCTGACCGTAGAGTGATTGACATGAAGTGGGCGTTTCTGGGTGGCAACTGACCGTTTTCAGGGAGTGTTCGAAAAAACGCAGGCGTGCCAGGAAAAACGCAGGTGTGGCTGGCCGAACGCAGGGCGTGTTTGTGACGTCAAATCCGGAATTGAATGGTCTGAAGTGATCACAAGCGCTGAGTAGTTCTGAAGCTACTCAGAAACTGCACAATGTTTTTTGTAGCCGCTCTGCGATGCAATCGTTCGCACTTCTGCTAAGCTAAGATACACTCCCAGAGGGCGGCAGCTTAGCGTTTGCATCATACTTGCCTACCTGACCCTCTCCATGAGGGAGAAAATGCTCTGTTCCTGGACTTTCCTGGTAATGTATGATTGCCATCACCTGTGGTGAGCTAGTTCATTGATAAGAAAGGTGTTTCACCACAGGTGATGGCAATCATACATTACAAGGAAAGTCCAGGAACAGAGCATTTTCTCCCTCATGGAGAGGGTCAGGTAGGCAAGTATGGTTTGCATGGCTGCTAAAAACTGCTAGCGAGCGATCAACTCGGAATGACCCCCTTGTGCCTTGTCCTTTTCTGGACCTTGCAACTAGTTCAAGGTCTGATACATGCTGACACTTATTATTTACATCCCAACCCTCTGAAAGCAAATGCCATTTACCCAGAGCCTGTCACTAATGATTAAGCATTTACACATGAACGTGTGCTGAGGCCTAAGTGAGAAACGAATGTAATGTAGCTTGCACAATGTTTTCTGTAAGCTAGGTAAAGGCAAGGTTGCAGTTAGCCTATTTTCCCATAATGCATAGCCAGCTGGCCCGTCTATGCGAAGCAATTTTTTTTTGGTTCTGCAACTTGCTAATAGCTATATGCCTCATATCTACTTTCTTAGCTATGACACAAATGTGACCTAGCAGAAAGACCCCATCAGAAACTCTGTTAGCTTTTTGATTAAGTTTTTCTAAAGGTTCCTGGTGTCATGAGGACAAAACAGTTTCAAAACATTATTATATACTGTGGGAACAGCACTGAACAGAAAGAAATACATTGCCGGGATACCACTAAAACAACATAGCCCCAACATTTTCACATAAAAATAGCACCGGTGCTCTGTAGATGCAGATCAAGGAAAATGACACAAGAAATAAACATAACAGAAAGATTATACTTTCCAACATTCTGCTGTTTACATAAAGTTATTATGGTACAACCTTGTTCCTATAAAGATTCCTGCAGCTATATACACATAGCTCACGTAGAGTCCAGGCCAACTTTATAGTTTACATCAGAGCTGATGCTTGACTGATTCCAGATCAGGGGGGTTGGTTTCATTAGTATTTCATTCACAAAACTGACCTTCTCTGTTCCATTAGCCAGAAGATAACTAAAGGGGCTATTCATCATTACACCCCATCTGCCCTCCATCATCTTATGTATCCGACTCATTGCGAGTTGCAGCGGTGGATACTAAGGGGGAGATGTACTAAGCTAAGCGGTGATATAAGTGGAGAAGTGAGCCAGTGGAGAAGTTGCCTATGTCAACCAATCAGCATTGACGTAACATTTATAATTTGCATACTTTAAAAGTATACAGAGCTGCTGATTGGTTGCCATGGGCAACTTTTTCACTGGCTCACTTCTCCACTTTTATCACTGCTTAGTACATATCCCCCTGTATTCTGTATTGCTGCATCGCTCCAGTACAGCTACGAAAAGAGCGGCTGTTCCCTCAAGCCCTACCACTGACACTTTGCTAATTACTAGTGATTAAAGTTTACATTGCCAGGTTTGACCCGGAAGTGTAACTGCATGCGTGAATGAAGACAGTTGTCATGGGTGCAGGGATTTCAACGGATCACTTTGTAACAATGGACCTTCTTCCCATAAGAAGGAACAGGGCTCCTTGAACTAATGCCATCTAAAGATACACCAGTTCCCGCGAGTTTGATGAATGTAGGCCAGAACGGAGATGAAAGGTAATCAGGATATCTCAATTATATCTTCTGCATTACCTTTATAATGAATACCTCCAATATTTCATTCCAAATGTTTTCACCTATAAGGAATGGTGAATGGTCCCTCAAAGGGTATTCGTCAGGGTACAGGGATTGTCAGCCTCATATCACGTTACCGGCGTCATCAAAATATCAACATCCACAACAAGATCAATGCAGAATAGAGGGGCCCTGGGCAAAGTAACAATTTTAGAGCCCTATACATAACTGCTCCTGCACAGCATTTTATCCTTAGAATTATAAACCATTGCAGAAATAAGTAACTAGCCACTTTCCACAGTGCATGGATTTTCCACCCCATGGTATCAGCAACCAGTTTGCATAATTCCTGTTTCCAGTCACTTTATATAGAACCCTCCTATTGCAACTCTACTTTTCTGATATCCTATTTACAGACACTTTAGGGGCAATTCAATTGTATAATGGGCGCTCATACTTGCATATCGCCTTAGCCAGGAAGGTATGCAGTTGTTTTGATGCCTATTGTGTTTTCACACTTATTACGCCCAGAAATACTGGGTTTAGCCATGCAAAATGGCTAAACCTCACTAAAGCACTGGCTGGGAAGCAAAAAAAGTGCCATCTGGGTGCCCAAACGAGACACTTCACACATATCTACCCATTAAGGTATGTGGAACTCAACATTGGAGATGTGTGCTGACCACCATGTTTTGGCTTTGGATCTGTATTAATTTCATGTTTTTGTCCAAATTTGACAAAACTAGCCTAACGTGTTTTGGTTTTGCTTTTGGATCTGTATTATTTTAAAAATATGCTAAAAACTGCTAAAAGCATAGTCAGGTTCTGTCTAGTTTGTGTTCCCGGAGGGGGCGCTAGTGGGTCAGTGGAGATAGGATGGAGAAAACGAGGAGGCCGGATAGGATTCCTGCGCATGTGCGCTAAGTTGTTTATTAAACAGTTTTAACAGGTAGTATGGCAGCAGGAATACTTGATGGTAACAGAGGATATGCAATAATGAATAAGTAGTAAAGAAGTTGAAAGTCTTATGGCAAAGTCTGTATGGTATGTAACAATCGATCAGGGGATCGATGTATCGGTGTGGAAACCGATGGTTCCTGGATCATGGAACACAGCAGGGATGATGGTGAGAATAGCAAGCCAGGTAACAATTGCAGGAGACAAGTGTTGAAATCCTCAGTGCAGGTTGAATAACACTGGCAGCTTGCAGGCTGATGAACAAGTGAAGATAGCGAGATGCATCTGGATGAAAGTCTCTACTGCAGAGGGCTGGAGCACACTGTAGCTGGTAAAGGTATGAAGCTTGATCACAGGTACCCGGGTTGCTGGTGCTTGTAGTTCCACGGCAATGCAGGATCAGACTGGAAGGCAGAGTAGGAACTCAGAGGAACTGGAGAACAGAGCCAGCGACACAGGTCAGAGGAATGACATGAAGTCCAAGGCAAGGACTGACTCACCCTGCTGCTCCTGATATACCCCCCGGTCTGCAGGTACTGGCTGGGAGTGAATGGGAAAGTGCGGCCAAGCTCCGGATTGGCCGATGCGAAGGAGCTGATGGGAACTGTCATGGCGGCGCCCAATGCCGCGGCCTGGCGGGAACGCGGCGTGCATGCACACCTGCTGACAACAGGAGTGTCCTTAGGCCCAGGATGACATTTGGCGACAAGGTGACCAGTGAGACATGTGAGCCCCAGACGAAGACCGCATCGGCGGACAGATGCAGCTGCAGTAAGTCGATTCCTGACTGTACCCCCTCCTTTACGGGTGGGCACCGAACACCCACGTGGCTTGGAAGGATGAGTTCTGTGGAAAACATGGATCAACCTTGGAGCATGGACATCTGTAGCATTTACCCAACTCCTCTCCTCAGGACCATAGCCGGACCAGTCGATAAGGTATTGCAGATGACCGTACCGGCAACGAGAATCCAGAATCTTCTCTATTTCAAACTCAATGCCCCTTTGAGTTCGTAATTTGGGGCCAACGGGAAGAGCTTTTTGGAAACGATTCAGGATCAAGGGTCTAAGGAGAGAGACATGAAAGGAATTAGGTATACGCAAATAAGGAGGTAATCTGAGCTTGTACGCTACAGGACTGATGACTTTGTCAATGGGGAAAAGGACCAATAAAGCGTGGTGCAAACTTCATTGATGGCACTCTGAGACGAAGGTTCCGGGTGGAAAGCCAAACCTTATCATTAGGTTTTCTCTGACGTCCTAGTGGATGCTGGGAACTCCGTAAGGACCATGGGGAATAGATGGGCTCCGCAGGAGACTGGGCACTCTAAAAGAAAGATTAGGTACTATCTGGTGTGCACTGGCTCCTCCCTCTATGCCCCTCCTCCAGACCTCAGTTAGAATCTGTGCCCGGCCAGAGCTGGGTGCTCCTAGTGGGCTCTCCTGAGCTTGCTAGAAAGAAAGTATTTGTTAGGTTTTTTATTTTCAGTGAGATCTGTTGGCAACAGACTCACTGCTACGTGGGACTGAGGGGAGAGAAGCAAACCTACCTGCGTGCAGCTAGCTTGTGCTTCTTAGGCTACTGGACATCATTAGCTCCAGAGGGTTCGAACACAGGGCCTGACCTCGATCGTCCATTCCCGGAGCCGCGCCGCCGTCCCCCTTGCAGAGCCAGAAGACAGAAGAAGGAGATAAAATCGGCGGCAGAAGACTCCGGTCTTCATTAAGGTAGCGCACAGCACTGCAGCTGTGTGCCATTGCTCCCACAGCACACCACACACTCCGGTCACTGTAGGGTGCAGGGCGCTGGGGGGGCGCCCAGGGCAGCAATTATATTACCTTTTGGCTAAATATACACATAATACAGTCAGTTAACTGTATATGTGTAAAAAACCCCGCCATTAAGTTAAAGAAAACGCGGGACAGAAGCCCGCCGCTGAGGGGGCGGGGCCTTCTTCCTCAGCACACCAGCGCCATTTTCCCTTCACAGCTCCGCTGGAAGCACGCTCCCCAGGCTCTCCCCTGCAGTATCCAGGTACAAGACGGGTTAAAAAGAGAGGGGGGGCACATAAATTTAGGCGCAAATCGATACAAACAAGCAGCTATTGGGAAAATCACTTATTAGCAGTGTAAATCCCTGTGTTATATAGCGCTGTGGTGTGTGCTGGCATACTCTCTCTCTGTCTCCCCAAAGGACTTTGTGGGGTCCTGTCCTCAGTCTGAGCATTCCCTGTGTGTGTGCGGTGTGTCGGAATGGCTGTGTCGACATGTTTGATGAGGAGGGTTACGTGGAGGCGGAGCAGGGGCAGATACATGTGGTGTCGCCCCCGACGGGGCCGACACCTGATTGGATGGATATGTGGATATGTGGAAGGTCTTAACCGACAGTGTCAACTCCTTACATAAAAGGTTTGATGACGCAGCAGCCTTGGGACAGCCGGGGTCTCAGCCCGCGCCTGCCCAGGAGACTCAGACACCGTCAGGGGCTCATAAACGCCCGCTAGCTCTGATGGTAGACACAGATGTCGACACGGAGTCTGACTCCAGTGTAGATGAGGATGAGACAAATGTACAGTCTACAAAAGCCATCCGATGCATGATTACTGCAATGAAAGATGTATTGCACATTTCTGATATTAACCCGGTTACCACCAAAAGGGGTATTATGCTTGGGGAGAAAAAGCAGCCAGTGACTTTTCCCCCATCTGATGAATTAAATGAATTGTGTGAAGAAGCGTGGAGTTCCCCTGATAAGAAACTAGTGATTTCTAAGAGGTTACTGATGGCATACCCTTTCCCGCCAACGGATAGGTTACGTTGGGAAACATCCCCTAGGGTGGACAAGGCGCTAACACGCTTATCTAAAAGGGTGGCACTGCCGTCTCAGGATACGGCCGCCCTAAAGGATCCTGCGGATAGAAAGCAGGAAGCTATCCTAAAGTCTGTGTATACACACTCTGGTACTCTACTGAGACCTGCTATTGCTTCAGCCTGGATGTGTAGTGCTGCAGCAGCATGGAATGATACCCTGTCAGACAACATTGATTCCCTCGACAGGGATACTATTTTGCTAACCATCGAACATATAAAAGACGTCGTCTTATATATGCGGGATGCACAGAGGGACACTTGCCTGCTGGCATCTAGAATTAATGCAATGTCCATTTCTGCCAGGAGAGTATTATGGACTCGGCAGTGGACAGGTGATGCTGATTCTAAAAAACACATGGAGGTTTTGCCTTATAAGGGTGAGGAACTATTTGGGGACGGACCTCGTATCCACAGCAACTGCTGGGAAGTCGACTTTTTTGCCTCAGGTTCCCTCACAGCCTAAGAAAGCACCGTATTATCAAATGCAGTCCTTTCGGCCTCAGAAAGGCAAGCGGGTCAGAGGAGCATCCTTTCTGGCCAGAGGCAAGGGTAGAGGAAAGAAGCTGCACCAGGCAGCCAGTTCCCAGGAACAAAAATCCTCCCCTGCTTCCACTAAGTCCACCGCATGACGTTGGGGCTCCACAGGCGGAGCCAGGTGCGGTGGGGGCGCGTATCCGAAACTTCAGCAACCAGTGGGTTCGCTCACAAGTGGATCTATGGGCTGTACAAATTGTATAGCAGGGATACAAGATGGAGTTCGAGGCGACTCCCCCTCGCCGTTACCTCAAATCAGCCTTGCCAGCTGCTCCCAGGGAAAGGGAGGTAGTACTGGCGGCAATTCACAAGCTGTACCTCCAGCAGGTGATAATCAAGGTCCCCCTCCTTCAACAGGGCAGGGGTTACTATTCCACAATGTTTGTGGTACCGAAACCGGACGGTTCGGTGAGACCCATCCTGAATTTAAAATCCTTGAACACTTATATAAAGAAGTTCAAGTTCAAAATGGAATCGCTCAGGGCGGTTATTGCAAGCCTGGAAGAGGGGGATTTTATGGTGTCGCTGGACATCAAGGATGCTTACTTGCATGTCCCCATTTTCCCACCTCACCAGGAGTACCTCAGGTTTGTGGTACAGAACTGTCATTACCAATTCCAGACGTTGCCGTTTGGTCTCTCCACGGCTCCGAGAATATTTACCAAGGTAATGGCCGAAATGATGATACTAGTGTTCACTCTAGGTGTCTTTCACAGGGCGCTGCGCCCTGCCCCTTTTTTAGACACCTGAATGCCGCCCTGCCCATTTGTGTGCGCCCTCCCGCCCCGCACTTTGCTGCCCGCCGGACCCCGCCAAGCCACCGGACACATTACTGCAGTAATCCAGTGTGCTTAATCACAGTCACACTGTCTCCCTGCATGAGAGACAGAGACCTCCGCGGCCCGCCCCGTCTGTACCGCCCCATCTGTCCCGCCCACCTCGTCCGTCCCGCCCGCCCACCTCGTCCGTCCTTAGTTGTCAGCCGCCGCATCTCCCCTCCTCTGCGAGAGACAGGAGGGCTGGGTTTGCCTCTCCCGCCGAGGCAAACCCAGCCCTCCCTCCTCTCTGTGTGCATGGCCAGACACCCGCGGGCAGCCCCCATCTCCCACCAGCCAGTGCCACTGGCCAGCGTACCCATCTACCGGAGTGTGACCCTCAGCTGCCAGAGTGTGAGTAAGTAGATACACACAAAGTAATGAACATGTATTTTAATGCATTGCCATATCCTGCCCCCACCCCCTGCATGTGACCCCATTTACCCCCAGCCTTTGTGTGTGGCACACTTTACCCCCCTCACCCTGGTTTGTGCGCCCCCCCCCCGTGTGTGTGACACCTTGTGCCCTCCTGCCCCCCCCCAACCCCCTGTGTGTGGCCCCACTACCCCTTGTCTTATGTGTGTGCGGAACCATCTACCCCCCCCCCCCCCCCTCCTCCTCCAATGTGTCTCAGTGCTTTCTACCTGGTGCAATGTTTCTCGGTGCTCTCTACCTGGTGCAATGTTTCTCGGTGCTCTCTACCTGGTGCAATGTTTCTCGGTGCTCTCTACCTGGTGCAATGTTTCTCGGTGCTCTCTACCTGGTGCAATGTTTCTCGGTGCTCTCTACCTGGTGCAATGTTTCTCGGTGCTCTCTACCTGGTGCAATGTTTCTCGGTGCTCTCTACCTGGTGCAATGTTTCTCAGTGCTCTCTACCTGGTGCAATGTTTCTCAGTGCTCTCTACCTGGTGCAATGTTTCTCGGTGCTCTCTACCTGGTGCAATGTTTCTCGGTGCTCTCTACCTGGTGCAATGTTTCTCAGTGCTCTCTACCTGGTGCAATGTTTCTCGGTGCTCTCTACCTGGTGCAATGTTTCTCAGTGCTCTCTACCTGGTGCAATGTTTCTCGGTGCTCTCTACCTGGTGCAGTGTGTCTCAGTGCTCTCTACCTGGTGCAGTGTGTCTCAGTGCTCTCTACCTGGTGCAGTGTGTCTCAGTGCTCTCTACCTGGCGCAATGTGTATAACGTGCTCTGCCTGGCGCAAAGTGTAGAATGTGCTCTGCCTGGCGCAATATGTATAACGTGCTCTACCTGTCGCAGTGTGTATAGGAGGTTCTACCTGGTGCAGTGTGTATTAGCTGCACTATTGTGTGGTGTAATGTGAATTGCCACTATTATGTGGCCATGCCCCTAACCCCACGAAAAACAACGCCCCTAAATTTTCGCCTTTGGCGCGCACTGCCCATTCTTTATCATGTGGGAATGGGAGGACCAAGCATTATAGTATGTACCTAATTTTGCCCTTCTAATTGAAAAATGTGCCCTCCCGAACGAAAAATGTGCCCTCCCGAATGAAAAATGTGCCCTACCCGTGATCAGCACCCTGCCCTAAAAAATTCCTAGAGTGAACACTAGATACTCCTTCGAAGAAAGGGAGTTATAATTATCCCGTACTTGGACGATCTCCTCATAAAGGCGAGGTCCAAAGAGCAGTTGTTGGTCAGCGTAGCACTCTCTCAGGAAGTGTTGCAACAGCACGGCTGGATTCTGAATATCCCGAAGTCGCAGCTGATCCCTACGACGCGTCTGCTTTTCCTGGGAATGATTCTGGACACAGAACAGAAGAAGGTGTTTCTCCCGGAGGAGAAGGCCCAGGAATTGTCATCTCTGGTCAGGGACCCCCTGAAACCAAAACAGGTGTTGGTGCATCACTGCACGCGAGTCCTGGGAAAGATGGTGGCTTCTTACGAAGCAATTCCCTTCGGCAGGTTCCATGCAAGGATCTTTCAGTGGGATCTGTTGGACAAATGGTCCGGATCGCATCTTCAGATGCATCGGTTGATCACCCTGTCCCCAAGGGCCAGGGTGTCTCTGCTGTGGTGGCTGCAGAGTGCTCATCTTCTCGAGGGACGCAGGTTCGGCATACAGGATTGGATCCTGGTGACCACGGATGCAAGCCTCCGAGGATGGGGGGCAGTCACTCAGGGAAGAAACTTCCAAGGACAGTGGTCAAGTCTGGAGACTTCTCTACACATAAATATATTGGACCTAAGGGCCATCTACAACGCCCTGAGTCAAGCAGAGCCCCTGCTTTAAAACCAATCTGTACTGATTCAGTCAGACATCACGGCGGTCGCCCATGTAAACCGCCAGGGCGGCACAAGAAGCAGGATGGCAATGGCAGAAGCCACAAGGATTCTTCGATGGGCGGAGAATCACGTGTGTTAGCACTGTCAGCAGTGTTCATTCCGGGAGAGGACAACTGGGAAGCAGACTTCCTCAGCAGGCACGACCTCCACCCGGGAGAATGGGGACTTCATCAAGAAGTCTTCACACAGATTGTAAATCATTGGGAACTGCCACAGGTGGACATGATGGCGTCCCGCCTCAACAAAAAGCTAAAAAAATATTGCGCCAGGTCACGGGACCCTCAGGCGATAGCTGTGGACGCACTAGTGACACCGTGGGTGTACCAGTCGGTTTATGTGTTCCCTCCTCTTCCTCTCATACCCAAGGTACTGAGGATAGTGAGAAAGAGAGGAGTAAGAACTATACTCATCGTTCCGGATTGGCCAAGAAGAACTTGGTACCCAGAACTACAAGAAATGATCTCAGAGGACCCATGGCCTCTGCCTCTCAGACAGGACCTGTTACAGCAGGGGCCCTGTCTGTTCCAAGACTTACCGCGGCTGCGTTTGACGGCATGGCGGTTGAACGCCGGATCCTAGCGGAAAAGGGCATTCCGGATGAAGTTATTCCTACGCTGATAGAGGCTAGGAAAGACGTGACAGCAAAACATTATCACCGTATATGGCGAAAATATGTTGCTTGGTGTGAGGCCAGGAAGGCCCCTACAGAGGAATTCCAGCTGGGTCAATTCCTGCACTTCCTACAGTCAGGAGTGACTATGGACCTACAATTAGGATCCATAAAGGTCCAGATTTCGGCCCTATCTATTTTCTTTCAAAAAGAACTGGCTTCACTGCCTGAAGTTAAGACGTTTGTTAAGGGAGTGCTGCATATTCAGCCCCCTTTTGTGCCTCCAGTGGCACCTTGGGATCTTAACGTTGTGTTGGATTTCCTGAAATCACACTGGTTTGAGCCACTTAAGACCGTGGAGCTAACGTATCTCACGTGGAAGGTGGTCATGCTGTTGGCCTTGGCTTCAGCTAGGCGTGTGTCAGAATTGGCGGCTTTGTCATGTAAAAGCCCGTATCTGATCTTCCATATGGACAGGGCAGAATTGAGGACTCGTCCCCAATTTCTCCCAAAGGTGGTATCAGCGTTTTATTTGAACCAACCTATTGTGGTGCCTGCGGCTACTCGGGACTTGGAGGCTTCCAAGTTGCTGGACGTAGTCAGGGCTTTGAAAATCTATGTAGCCAGGACGGCTGGAGTCAGGAAAACTGACTTGCTGTTTATCCTGCATGCACCCAAAAAACTGGGTGCTCCGGCTTCAAAGCAAACTATTGCGCGCTGGATCTGTAACACGATTCAGCAAGCTCATTCTGCGGCAGGGTTACCGCATCCTAAATCAGTAAAAGCCCATTCCACAAGGAAGGTGGGCTCTTCTTGGGCGGCTGCCCGAGGGGTCTCGGCTTTACAGCTTTGCCGAGCTGCTACTTGGTCGGGTTCAAACACATTTGCTAAGTTCTACAAGTTTGATACCCTGGCTGAGGAGGACCTTGCCTTTGCTCATTCGGTGCTGCAGAGTCATCCGCACTCTCCCGCCCGTTTTGGAGCTTTGGTATAATCCCCATGGTCCTTACGGAGTTCCCAGCATCCACTAGGACGTCAGAGAAAATAAGAATTTACTCACCGGTAATTCTATTTCTCGTAGTCCGTAGTGGATGCTGGGCGCCCGTCCCAAGTGCGGACTCTCTGCAATACATGTATATAGTTATTGCTTAACTAAAGGGTTATTGTTATGAGCCATCTGTTACTGAGGCTCAGTTGTTGTTCATACTGTTAACTGGGTATGGTTATCACAAGTTGTACAGTGTGATTGGTGTGGCTGGTATGAGTCTTACCCTGGATTCCAAATCCTTTCCTTGTAGTGTCAGCTCTTCCGGGCACAGTTTCCTTAACTGAGGTCTGGAGGAGGGGCATAGAGGGAGGAGCCAGTGCACACCAGATAGTACCTAATCTTTTTTTTAGAGTACCCAGTCTCCTGCGGAGCCCGTCTATTCCCCATGGTCCTTACGGAGTTCCCAGCATCCACTACGGACTACGAGAAATAGAATTACCGGTGAGTAAATTCTTATTTTAGGCTGGGAACTGCACGTCTTTTGCGGTCAGCAAAGAACTTGTAACGGCTTGAGGCCTTTTTAAGGGAAACATGAATTATCCTCCAAGTAGACGAAACCTGGTTTAGAACAGAAGTGGCTGCAGGAACATCGATGTTTGGTAGATCTTTGAAATCTGGAACACGGGGATGTTGCCCATATACAGCAAAGAACGGGGTGGTCTCCGTGGCAGTATGATAGCGAAAGTTGTGAGCAAATGCAGCCCAGGGAAGCAGGTCTACCCAGTCATCTTGGGAAGAAGAAATATAAAGTCTCAAGAAGGTCTCTAATTCTTGATTCACCCTTTCTGTCTGTCCATTCGTCTGAGGGTGGTAGGCTGATGAAAACTTAAGTTTAACTTGTAGGGCAGAACAGAGGGCTCTCCAAAACCTTGCTACGAACTGAACTCCACGGTCAGATATAATTTCAGTAGGCAGTCCATGTAAACGAAAGATCTCCCGTAGGAAGACTTGAGCAAGTTTTGGAGCCGAGGGAAGGCCCTGGAGTGGAACAAAGTGGGCCATTTTGGTAAACCTGTCGACAACTACCCAGATGGTATTGAATCCTTGAGAGGAGGGTAGATCGGAGATGAAGTCCATGGACAGGTGAGACCAAAGACAGCTGGGTATTGATAACGGTTGTAACTGACCTGCCGGAGACTGACGGGGAGTCTTATGCTGGGCACATTTGGGGCAGGATGCTACGAAGTCCTTGATGTCGACCTTCATTTTAGGCCACCAGTAGGTTTCAGACAGGAACTTAAAAGTCTTTAGGACACCAGGATGCCCTGTGAACTTAGACTGATGAGCTCAAGACAACAACTTAGAACGAAGCTCAGGGGAAACAAAAATCTTACCAGGAGGCGGAACAGGAGTAACTTGAGATGAGGCAAACACAACTGGATTCAAAACGGAATGAGTAACTGGATCGGGAATCTCCTCTTCGGATCCCTTAGAACGGGACAGAGCATCAGCTTTGGTATTATGAGAACCTGGACGGAAATGAAGCTTAAAGTTGAAACGAGAGAAGAACATTGCCCACCGGGCCTGGCGAGGATTAAGACACTGGGCTGCCTTTAAGTAGAGCAGGTTCTTGTGACCCATGTAGATGTTAAATGGATACTTTGCCCCTTCCAGGAGATACCTCCACTCCTCAAGGGCCAGCTTGATCGCCAGTAATTCTTGGTCTCCGATGGAGTAATTTGTTTCCGCAGGAAGGAATTTGCAAGAGAAGAACCCACAAGGATGAATCTTCCCATCAACCCCTACTTGGGAGAGAACAGCTACAACTCCCACTGTAGAAGCATCTACCTCCAACTCGAACGGCTTGTTAATATCTGGTTGTGACAGAACTGGGGCGGACATGAAAGCCTGCTTAATTCTCTGAAACGCAGCCAAGGCATCTTCTGACCAGTTGGAATGATCTGCCCCTTTTTGAGTTAAGCTGGTAATAGGAGCAATGAGAGTTGAGAATCCTCTGATGAACTTCCTATAATAATTAGCGAACCCCAAGAACCGCTGAATGGACTTGAGAGTACTCGGAATGGACCAATTAGCAATAGCTTCTAATTTTGTCGGGTCCATCTGGAGATCTGATCCGGAAATTACATACCCCAGGAAGGGTATGGAAGGAACTTCGAAGGTACATTTTGACAACTTGCCGTAGAGACGGTTCTCACGAAGACGTCGGAGGACCTCATGAACTTGTTGGCGATGCGAGGAGAGATCTTGAGAGAAGATAAGGATATCATCCAAGTAGACTACAAGATATTTATACAAGACATCACGGAAAATTCGTTAACAAAGTGCTGGAATACTGCTGGGGCATTACTCAACCCAAACGGCATTACTAGGTACTCGTAATGACCGTCCCGAGTATTAAAGGCAGTTTTCCATTCATCACCACTTCGAATCCTGATGAGATTGTAGGCACCGCGGAGATCTAACTTAGTGAAAATGCGGGCTCCCTTGACTCTGTCAAATTATTCAGTGATGAGAGGTAGTGGATAGCTGTTTTTGATGGTAATATCGTTGAGCCCCTGGTAATCCATGCACGGACGTAATCCTCCATCTTTCTTTTTAACAAAGAAAAAACCCGCTCCGGCGGGCGAAGACGAAGGGCGGATGAATCCATTCTGTAGATTCTCCCTGATGTACTCACTCATTGCCTCGGTTTAAGGTACAGATAACGGGTAAGTACGCCCCCTAGGTGGCTTCTTGCCGGGAATGAGATCGATGGGACAATCCCACTCTCTATGGGGCGGCAGAACATCGGCGGCCTTTTCGCTGAAGACGTCAGAGAAATCTTGATAGGCCACAGGAAGACTTGACTGAATTTTAACTTCTGAAGACCTTACAGGACGAACTTGGGCTAGGCAGGACTGATGGCAGTGTGAACCCCAAGAAGTCAGTTGTAACGTGGACCAGTCAATCTGCGGATTATGTAGCTGGAGCTAGGGCATACCAAAAACAACCTCCTGGGTTGCCTTAGGAATGACTAAGAACTCAATTAGTTCGGAATGCAGGAACCCGACTCCCAAAACCACTGGCTTGGTTTGATGAGAGATGGAACCCTTGGAAATTCGACTACCATCCACTGCAGTGATATAGACTGGGTATGTGAGTTCACAGATAGGCAGATGGAACTTGTCAACTGCAGCTTGAGTAATGAAGTTCCTGGCAGCTCCACAGTCCACTAATGCAGATACAGACTGGAGTCCAGCCCTAGTCTCTAAAGTTACAGGAAGGATAAGATCTTGGATTGAAGGAGCTTGTCTAGAAGATCCCAACTTGACTCCTCCTTTACAAGTCAGGATGTGGCGTTTCCCGTACGCGCTGTACAAGAACTAATTTGGTGACCTGTAGCCGCACAATATAGGCACAGTCTCTCTCGAAGTCTTCTTGACCTCTCCTCAGGGGTTAAGCGGGACCTATTTATTTTCACAGGCTCATCAGAAGATGGAGGCTGAAATTGTGTCGGAGGTACCATTCTCGGCTTGCGGAGCTCACTACGAGCACGCTCACTGTTGCATTCGCGAATGCGAGAGTCCAACTTGATACACAAAGAAATTGAATCTGATAATTGCTCAGGAATGTCACGAGTGGCTAATTCATCTTTAATTCGATCAGAGAGTCCATGCCAGAAGGCTGCTACCAGCGCTTGGTTATTCCATTGAATCTCTGCGGCCAACGTCTGGAACTGGATGAAGTATTGACCCATGCTACGGGTACCTTGACAGAGTTGGATAAGATCTGCAGAGGCTGATGTTGCGCGTTACCTGGTTCATCAAAGATGCGTCTGAAGGTTGACACAAATTCGGTATAGTTATTCATAAGAGGGCCAGCACGCTCCCACAGAGGAGACACCCAACTCAAGACTGGTCCAGAGAGCAGTGATATAATGTAAGCAACCTTGGATCTTGGCGTGGGGAAATTGTGTGATAACAACTCAAACTGAATTTCACATTGATTAAGAAACCCGCGACATAACTTGGGACTGCCATCATATTTGCTGGGCACGGGCAGGTGCAAGCGTGACACTGGAGTTGATGCAGTCGGTGACGGAGAACCCGCTGAACTTGCAGGTGCAGGGGTGACTGGAACTGAAGGAACGAGAGCACTGGGCAGAGATTGTTGTAGTGTATCGAGACGGGAGGACATTCCTTGAAGGAATTGGAACATCTGCTGCTGCGCAGCCTCTTGACCATCCAAGCGGGAGACCAGATTTTGTAAGGCCCCTGACCCCACATTCTGACCACTATCCGAGTCCATCGGCCTTGGACTTACTGTCAGGTTCTGTCTAGTTTGTGTCCCCGGAGGGGGCGCTAGTGGGTCAGTGGAGATAGGATGGAGAAAACGAGGAGGCCGGATAGGATTCCTGCGCATGTGCGCTAAGTTGTTTATTAAACAGTTTTAACAGGTAGTATGGCAGCAGGAATACTTGATGGTAACAGAGGATATGCAATAATGAATAAGTAGTAAAGAAGTTGAAAGTCTTATGGCAAAGTCTGTATGGTATGTAACAATCGATCAGGGGATCGATGTATCGGTGTGGAAACCGATGGTTCCTGGATCATGGAACACAGCAGGGATGATGGTGAGAATAGCAAGCCAGGTAACAATTGCAGGAGACAAGTGTTGAAATCCTCAGTGCAGGTTGAATAACACTGGCAGCTTGCAGGCTGATGAACAGGTAAAGATAGCGAGATGCACCTGGAGGAAAGTCTCTACTGTAGAGGGTTGGAGCACACTGTAGCTGGTAAAGGTATGAAGCTTGATCACAGGTACCCGGGTTGCTGGTGCTTGTAGTTCCACGGCAATGCAGGATCAGACTGGAAGGCAGAGTAGGAACTCAGAGGAATTGGAGAACGGAGCCAGCAACACAGGTCAGAGGAATGACACGAAGTCCAAGACAAGGACTGACTCACCCTGCTGCTCCTGATATACCCCCCGGTCTGCAGGTACTGGCTGGGAGTGAATTGGGAGGTGCGGCCAAGCTCCGGATTGGCCGATGCGAAGGAGCTGATGGGAACTGTCATGGCGGCGCCCAATGCCGCGGCCCGGCGGGAACGCGGCGTACATGCACACCTGCTGACAACAGGAGTGTCCTTAGGCCCAGGATGACATTTGGCGACAAGGTGACCAGTGGCAGCGAGACATGGGTGCCCCAGACGGAGACCGCACCGGCGGACAGATGCAGCTGCAGTAAGTCGATTCCTGACAATTATGTAATTTCTGCCTGTTTTTGTTCCTATAGTATTATTAATCTCAATAACATTCCTTTCCAGTAATTCCCAGACAGTTTTGGCCACCTCACAGCTCACAATATTCTTCACATAATGACCAGTGGCTCGCTTGCTAAACTAAGCAACAGAGCAGCATGTATATCTGTTTTGAAAATGTTTTACAAATTAGTAGTTTTAGAGCTACAACCAAAAAAAATGTCTATGCAAAAAGGAGACGCCAATGCGCCCCAAAACTACAGTGTATTATGAAAATTAAAGAGGTGCAAGATGGAATTGTCTTTGAACCCTCCCACCCACTTTTATGTTTGATATTAAAAAGGACATGCACAGTTTAACAAACCAAGCACTTCAGCTCGAGGAACTGACACTTTTGTGGATAAAGTGCTTGATTTGTTTGGACTCACAGACCAATTTTTTTATTTATGTCATTGGCATTAGGGTGCCCTTGCACAAGCCTATACTTGTTGTAAAAGATAACTGAAAACAAGAGTATCTACACCTCTGTGCAGCTGTGCCTAGCCTGCAGTTCTATCATTAAACACACCCTTACTGGCATCTGCCTACATGAGTGTGCCCAAGCCCCAATCACAGGCCAGTTACACCTGCACAATCTATACAAGTAAAGATGTGACTCTAATGGGCCTGTACTCTCAGTGCAAACAGACAACGCTGAAATGTGACAGAAAGCATAATGTTGGAGTTGCCTATACTGTATGTGCAATGTGTCATATATGTTTTCTTGCGATCCAACAGTAAAAATTACTAACATGATGTGGGCACATGTGCAGGGCCCGTCCTGCGCATGCGCCCGCATTTTCTACGGTTGTCCCGTAGAGACGGAGCATTGCTGGGGCGGCACTAGTCAAATGGGGACGTGCTGTGGGCATGATCAGGGTAGCAGCGTGACGTCACACATAACTGCTGCGATCACAAGATGGCGGCGGACCTCCTGCCTGATTCAGACCTGATCGCAGCAGCAACTTTGTTAGCTAATGGGCAAAACCATGTGCAGGGCAGATATAACATTTGCAGAGAGAGTTTGATTTGGGTGGGTTATATTGTTTCTGTGCAGGGTAAATACTGGCTGCTTTATTTTTACACTGCAATTTAGATTTCAGTTTGAACACACCCCACCCAAATCTAACTCTCTCTGCACATGTCATATCTGCCCCCCCCCCCCCCCCCTGCAGTGTACATGGTTTTGCCTAAATGCTGCTGCGGTCAGGTCTGAATTAGGCCCTATGTTCATATTTGTGTTCCACAAAGTTGCACAATATCTTCACCAGGACCTGTGGAGAGTAATAATAAGATTTTACTTACCGATAAATCTATTTCTCGGAGTCCGTAGTGGATGCTGGGGTTCCTGAAAGGACCATGGGGAATAGCGGCTCCGCAGGAGACGGGGCACAAAAAGTAAAGCTTTTCCGATCAGGTGGTGTGCACTGGCTCCTCCCCCTATGACCCTCCTCCAGACTCCAGTTAGGTACTGTGCCCGGACGAGCGTACACAATAAGGGAGGATTTTGAATCCCGGGTAAGACTCATACCAGCCACACCAATCACACCGTACAACTTGTGATCTAAACCCAGTTAACAGTATGATAACAGCGGAGCCTCTGAAAGATGGCTTCCTTTAACAATAACCCGAATTAGTTAACAATAACTATGTACAACTTATGCAGATAATCCGCACTTGGGATGGGCGCCCAGCATCCACTACGGACTCCGAGAAATAGATTTATCGGTAAGTAAAATCTTATTTTCTCTATCGTCCTAGTGGATGCTGGGGTTCCTGAAAGGACCATGGGGATTATACCAAAGCTCCCAAACGGGCGGGAGAGTGCGGATGACTCTGCAGCACCGAATGAGAGAACTCCAGGTCCTCCTTAGCCAGAGTATCAAATTTGTAAAATTTTACAAACGTGTTCTCCCCTGACCACGTAGCCGCTCGGCAAAGTTGTAATGCCGAGACCCCTCGGGCAGCCGCCCAAGATGAGCCCACCTTCCTTGTGGAGTGGGCCTTTACAGATTTAGGCTGTGGCAAGCCTGCCACAGAATGTGCAAGTTGGATTGTGCTACAGATCCAACGAGCAATCGTCTGCTTAGACGCAGGAGCACCCATCTTGTTGGGTGCATACAATATAAACA
This sequence comes from Pseudophryne corroboree, assembly GCF_028390025.1. Taxonomy (NCBI): domain Eukaryota; kingdom Metazoa; phylum Chordata; class Amphibia; order Anura; family Myobatrachidae; genus Pseudophryne; species Pseudophryne corroboree. Next base: position 1,093,338,245 of record NC_086444.1, on the reverse strand, counting down.
ACGAGTCAGATTTTCTGACTCCAGCTGTCCTTGCAATATATATTTTTAATGCTCTGACAACGTCCAGTAACTTGGAGTCCTCCAAGTCACTTGTAGCCGCAGGCACTACAATAGGCTGGTTCAGATGAAATGCTGACACCACCTTAGGGAGAAAATGCGGACGAGTTCGCAGTTCTGCCCTGTCCGAATGGAAAATCAGATATGGGCTTTTGTAAGATAAAGCTGCCAATTCTGACACTCTCCTGGCAGAAGCCAGGGCTAGAAGCATGGTCACTTTCCATGTGAGATATTTCAAATCCACCTTTTTTAGTGGTTCAAACCAATGAGATTTTAGGAAGTCCAAAACCACATTTAGATCCCACGGTGCCACTGGAGGCACCACAGGAGGCTGTATATGCAGCACTCCCTTAACAAAGGTCTGGACTTCAGGGACTGAAGCCAATTCTTTTTGAAAGAAAATCGACAGGGCCGAAATTTGAACCTTAATAGATCCCAATTTGAGACCCATTGACAATCCTGATTGCAGGAAATGTAGGAATCGACCCAGTTGAAATTCCTCCGTCGGAGCACTCCGATCTTCGCACCACGCAACATATTTTCGCCAAATTCGGTGATAATGTTGCACGGTTACTTCCTTCCTTGCTTTAATCAAAGTAGGAATGACTTCTTCCGGCATGCCTCTTTCCTTTAGGATCCGGCGTTCAACCGCCATGCCGTCAAACGCAGCCGCGGTAAGTCTTGAAACAGACAGGGACCCTGCTGAAGCAAGTCCCTCCTTAGAGGTAGAGGCCACGGATCTTCCGTGATCATCTCTTGAAGTTCCGGGTACCAAGTCCTCCTTGGCCAATCCGGAACCACTAGTATCGTTCTTACGCCTCTTTGCCGTATAATTCTCAATACTTTTGGTATGAGAGGCAGAGGAGGAAACACATACACCGACTGGTACACCCAAGGCGTTACCAGCGCGTCCACAGCTATTGCCTGCGGATCTCTTGACCTGGCGCAATACCTGTCCAGTTTTTTGTTGAGGCGAGACGCCATCATGTCCACCATTGGTCTTTCCCAACGGGTTACCAGCATGTGGAAGACTTCTGGATGAAGTCCCCACTCTCCCGGGTGAAGATCGTGTCTGCTGAGGAAGTCTGCTTCCCAGTTGTCCACTCCCGGGATGAACACTGCTGACAGTGCTATCACATGATTCTCTGCCCAGCGAAGAATCCTTGCAGCTGCCATTGCCCTCCTGCTTCTTGTGCCGCCCTGTCTGTTCACATGGGCGACTGCCGTGATGTTGTCCGACTGGATCAATACCGGTTTTCCCTGAAGCAGAGGTTCTGCCTGGTTTAGAGCATTGTATATTGCTCTTAGTTCCAGAATGTTTATGTGAAGAGACGTTTCCAGGCTCGTCCATACTCCCTGGAAGTTTCTTCCTTGTGTGACTGCTCCCCAGCCTCTCAGGCTGGCGTCCGTGGTCACCAGGATCCAATCCTGTATGCCGAATCTGCGGCCCTCCAATAGATGAGCACTCTGCAACCACCACAGAAGAGACACCCTTGTCCTTGGAGACAGGGTTATCCGTAGGTGCATCTGAAGATGCGACCCTGACCATTTGTCCAACAGATCCCTTTGGAAAATTCTTGTGTGGAATCTGCCGAATGGAATCGCTTCGTAAGAAGCCACCATTTTTCCCAGGACTCTTGTGCATTGATGTACAGACACCTTTCCTGGTTTTAGGAGGTTCCTGACAAGCTCGGATAACTCCTTGGCTTTTTCCTCCGGGAGAAAAACCTTTTTCTGAACCGTGTCCAGAATCATCCCTAGGAACAGCAGACGAGTTGTCGGCATTAACTGGGATTTTGGAATATTCAGAATCCACCCGTGCTGTTTTAGCACTTCTTGAGACAGTGCTAATCCCATCTCTAGCTGTTCTCTGGACCTCGCCCTTATTAGGAGATCGTCCAAGTATGGGATAATTAATACGCCTTTTCTTCGAAGAAGAATCATCATCTCGGCCATTACCTTTGTAAAGATCCGAGGTGCCGTGGACAATCCGAACGGCAGCGTCTGAAACTGATAGTGACAGTTTTGTACAACGAACCTGAGGTACCCCTGGTGTGAGGGGTAAATTGGAACGTGGAGATACGCATCCTTGATGTCCAAGGATACCATAAAGTTCCCCTCTTCCAGGTTCGCTATCACTGCTCTGAGTGACTCCATTTTGAACTTGAACTTCTTTATGTACAGGTTCAAGGACTTCAGATTTAGAATAGGCCTTACCGAGCCATCCGGCTTCGGTACCACAAAAAGAGTGGAATAATACCCCTTCCCTTGTTGCAGAAGAGGTACCTTGACTATCACCTGCTGAGAGTACAGCTTGTGAATGGCTTCCAACACCGTCTCCCTTTCGGAGGGGGACGTTGGTAAAGCAGACCTCAGGAAACGGCGAGGTGGATCTGTCTCTAATTCCAACCTGTATCCCTGAGATATTATCTGCAGGATCCAGGGATCTACTTGCGAGTGAGCCCACTGCGCGCTGTAATTTTTGAGACGACCGCCCACCGTCCCCGAGTCCGCTTGAGAAGCCCCAGCGTCATGCTGAGGCTTTTGTAGAAGCCGGGGAGGGCTTCTGATCCTGGGAAGGAGCTGCGTGTTGCTGTCTCTTCCCTCGACCTTTGCCTCGTGGCAAATATGAATAGCCCTTTGCTCTCTTATTTTTAAAGGAACGAAAGGGCTGCGGTTGAAAAGTCGGTGCCTTTTTCTGTTGGGGAGTGACTTGAGGTAGAAAGGTGGATTTCCCGGCTGTAGCCGTGGCCACCAAATCTGATAGACCGACTCCAAATAACTCCTCCCCCTTATACGGCAAAACTTCCATATGCCGTTTTGAATCCGCATCGCCTGTCCACTGTCGCGTCCATAAAGCTCTTCTGGCCGAAATGGACATAGCACTTACCCGTGATGCCAGTGTGCATATATCCCTCTGTGCATCACGCATATAAAGAAATGCATCCTTTATTTGTTCTAACGACAGTAGAATATTGTCCCTGTCCAGGGTATCAATATTTTCAATCAGGGATTCTGACCAAACTACCCCCGCACTGCCCATCCAGGCAGTTGCTACAGCTGGTCGTAGTATAACACCTGCATGTGTGTATATACTTTTTTGGATATTTTCCATCCTCCTATCTGATGGATCTTTAAGTGCGGCCGTCTCAGGAGAGGGTAACGCCACTTGTTTAGATAAGCGTGTTAGCGCCTTGTCCACCCTAGGAGGTGTTTCCCAGCGCTCCCTAACCTCTGGCGGGAAAGGGTATAATGCCAATAATTTCTTTGAAATTATCAGCTTTTTATCAGGGGCAACCCACGCTTCATTACACACGTCATTTAGTTCTTCTGATTCAGGAAAAACTATAGGTAGTTTTTTCATACCCCACATAATACCCTGTTTAGTGGTACCTGTAGTATCAGCTAAATGTAACGCCTCCTTCATTGCCAAAATCATATAACGTGTGGCCCTACTGGAAAATACGGTTGATTCGTCACCGTCACCACTGGAGTCATCGCCTGTGTCTGGGTCTGTGTCGACCGACTGAGGCAAAGGGCGTTTCACAGCCCCTGACGGTGTTTGAGTCGCCTGGACAGGCACTAATTGATTGTCCGGCCGTCTCATGTCGTCAAACGACTGCTTTAGCGTGTTGACACTATCCCGTAGTTCCATAAATAAAGGCATCCATTCTGGTGTCGACCCCCTAGGAGGTGACATCCCCATATTTGGCAATTGCTCCGCCTCCACACCAATATCGTCCTCATACATGTCGACACACACGTACCGACACACAGCAGACACACAGGGAATGCTCCTAATGAAGACAGGACCCACTAGCCCTTTGGGGAGACAGAGGGAGAGTTTGCCAGCACACACCAAAAGCGCTATATATATATCAGGGATAGCCTTATAATAAGTGCTCCCCTATAGCTGCTTTGTTATATAAAAATATCGCCATAAATTTGCCCCCCCTCTCTGTTTTACCCTGTTTCTGTAGTGCAGTGCAGGGGAGAGACCTGGGAGCCGTCCTGACCAGCGGAGCTGTGAGAGGAAATGGCGCCGTGTGCTGAGGAGATAGGCCCCGCCCCTTTTCCGGCGGGCTCGTCTCCCGCTATTTTGAGAAATCAGGCAGGGGTTAAATATCTCCATATAGCCTCTAGGGCTATATGTGAGGTATTTTTAGCCTTTATAGGTACTCATTTTGCCTCCCAGGGCGCCCCCCTCCCAGCGCCCTGCACCCTCAGTGACTGCCGTGTGAAGTGTGCTGAGAGGAAAATGGCGCACAGCTGCAGTGCTGTGCGCTACCTTTAGAAGACTGCAGGAGTCTTCAGCCGCCGATTCTGGACCTCTTCTGTCTTCAGCATCTGCAAGGGGGCCGGCGGCGCGGCTCCGGTGACCATCCAGGCTGTACCTGTGATCGTCCCTCTGGAGCTTGATGTCCAGTAGCCAAGAAGCCAATCCATCCTGCACGCAGGTGAGTTGACTCCTTCTCCCCTCAGTCCCTCGCTGCAGTGATCCTGTTGCCAGCAGGAATCACTGTAACATAAAAAACCTAGCTAAACTTTCTCTAAGCAGCTCTTTAGGAGAGCCACCTAGATTGCACCCTTCTCGGCCGGGCACAAAAATCTAACTGGAGTCTGGAGGAGGGTCATAGGGGGAGGAGCCAGTGCACACCACCTGATCGGAAAAGCTTTACTTTTTGTGCCCTGTCTCCTGCGGAGCCGCTATTCCCCATGGTCCTTTCAGGAACCCCAGCATCCACTAGGACGATAGAGAAATGTGTGTTATTTCCTGCCTTCCAAAGTCTGTATATTGGAGTATGATGGAAGGTCAGGGCCTGAGCTGACACTTACTTTGATGTCATCTTTTTTCAGGCTTGTGAATATTTAATTAGCATGGGGGAGGATTTGAACAGTGCTTTCTGCTTCACTGTGTGCAATGTAATCTTCTGGTGACTGCAGCTTGGAAACCAATACACACAATGTCAAGGGCATACAGTATCATCTCCAGTCTGGTCACTGCAGAATAACCTAGCATTGTGCTAGTACTGTATTTCCCTGAAATTCTATATTCAAAGGCAGCTACATGTTCATATAATTTGCACATACAGTAGTATACCTGGCAAATGTCCCGTAATTCCAGGGCTAGTCACAAAATTTAGAGACCTGTAAATTTATATTCCTAAAAATGTCCCTATTTGTGCAACTCCTGCACATACACAGATCTGCAAATATCTGAAATGTATATAAATATAGGATTTACATATATCTCTGAATTAGGGGGTATCCAATTAGCAGTGATAACACAATCGCTCTAATGTTATCGCACCTATCTCCTAAAAAAATCCATTTATCCTGTGCTCACTTATCCTATTCCAAAATGGCGATAACGGGATTTGCGCGATAATTCTAGCTGGCAAAAGCTAAGATAAGTATAAGGGAAAGTGGGGGAAATCTGCCTGTACCCCTAAAAAAAATCTAATAATATAGAAAAAGATTATAGAAGTCTACTAGTGCTCATAATAAAACTATTTGGTGTAATTAAATCAGGTCAAATGCCTGTTATAAGCATTGGTTTTTTTAACATGGAAAAATGATAGAAAGCAAAATAAGTGCTGTCATTGGGGTACATAAAATGGGTATAAGCATATATTTGGGTCATTTTAGGGGATTTAAAAAAAAAGTGGAAATGGACCGATTACTCCCACCTGCAAGCCTAAAACACTTGTCCCACTCATAAAGCAACCCAATATACCTGTCCCATAACTTGTACCCCAATCTCCATCACTTTGCAATTTTGACCCCAAAAATGACATGTCATTATTGACCAATTAAAAATAATTAAAATAAGAATTTACTTACCGATAATTCTATTTCTCGGAGTCCGTAGTGGATGCTGGGGTTCCTGAAAGGACCATGGGGAATAGCGGCTCCGCAGGAGACAGGGCACAAAAGTAAAGCTTTCCGATCAGGTGGTGTGCACTGGCTCCTCCCCCTATGACCCTCCTCCAAGCCAGTTAGGTACTGTGCCCGGACGAGCGTACACAATAAGGGAGGAATTTTGAATCCCGGGTAAGACTCATACCAGCCACACCAATCACACCGTACAACTTGTGATCTAAACCCAGTTAACAGTATGATAACAGCGGAGCCTCTGAAAAGATGGCTCACAACAATAATAACCCGATTTTTGTAACTATGTACAAGTATTGCAGATAATCCGCACTTGGGATGGGCGCCCAGCATCCACTACGGACTCCGAGAAATAGAATTATCGGTAAGTAAATTCTTATTTTCTCTATCGTCCTAGTGGATGCTGGGGTTCCTGAAAGGACCATGGGGATTATACCAAAGCTCCCAAACGGGCGGGAGAGTGCGGATGACTCTGCAGCACCGAATGAGAGAACTCCAGGTCCTCCTTAGCCAGGGTATCAAATTTGTAGAATTTAGCAAACGTGTTTGCCCCTGACCAAGTAGCTGCTCGGCAAAGTTGTAAAGCCGAGACCCCTCGGGCAGCCGCCCAAGATGAGCCCACCTTCCTTGTGGAATGGGCATTTACATATTTTGGCTGTGGCAGGCCTGCCACAGAATGTGCAAGCTGAATTGTATTACACATCCAACTAGCAATAGTCTGCTTAGAAGCAAGAGCACCCAGTTTGTTGGGTGCATACAGGATAACAGCAAGTCAGTTTTCCTGACTCCAGCCGTCCTGGAACATATTTTCAGGGCCCTGACAACATCTAGCAACTTGGAGTCCTCCAAGTCCCTAGTAGGTGCAAGGCACCACAATAAGCTGGTTCAGGTGAAACACTGACACCACCTTAGGGAGAGAACTGGGGACGAGTCCGCAGCTCTGCCCTGTCCGAATGGACAAACAGATATGGGCTTTTTTGAGAAAAAACCACCAATTTGACACTCGCCTGGTCCAGGCCAGGGCCAAGAGCATGGTCACTTTTCATGTGAGATGCTTCAAATCCACAGATTTGACTGGTTTTAAACCAATGTGATTTGAGGAATCCCAGAACTACGTTGAGATCCCACAGTGCCACTGGAGGCACAAAAGGGGGTTGTATATGCAATACTCCCTTGACAAACTTCTGGACTTCAGGAACTGAAGCCAATTCTTTCTGGAAGAAAATCGACAGGGCCGAAATTTGAACCTTAATGGACCCCAATTTGAGGCCCATAGACACTCCTGTTTGCAGGAAATGCAGGAAACGACCGAGTTGAAATTTCTTTGTGGGGCCTTCCTGGCCTCACACCACGCAACATATTTTCGCCACATGTGGTGATAATGTTGTGCGGTCACCTCCTTTCTGGCTTTGACCAGGGTAGGAATGACCTCTTCCGGAATGCCTTTTTCCCTTAGGATCCGGCTTTCCACCGCCATGCCGACAAACGCAGCTGCGGTAAGTCTTGGAACAGACATGGTACTTGCTGAAGCAAGTCCCTTCTTAGCGGCAGAGGCCATAAGACCTCTGTAAGCATCTCTTGAAGTTCCGGGTACCAAGTCCTTCTTGGCCAATCCGGAGCCATGAGTATAGTTCTTACTCCTCTACGTCTTATAATTCTCAGCACCTTAGGTATGAGAAGCAGAGGAGGGAACACATACACCGACTGGTACACCCACGGTGTTACCAGAACGTCCACAGCTATTGCCTGAGGGTCTCTTGACCTGGCGCAATACCTGTCCCGTTTTTTTGTTCAGACGGGACGCCATCATGTCCACCTTTGGTATTTCCCAACGGTTTACAATCATGTGGAAAAAACTTCCCGATGAAGTTTCCACTCTCCCGGGTGGAGGTCGTGCCTGCTGAGGAAGTCTGCTTCCCAGTTTCCATTCCCGGGATGAAACACTGCTGACAGTGCTATCACATGATTTTCCGCCCAGCGAAAAGTCCTTGCAGTTTTTGCCATTGCCCTCCTGCTTCTTGTGTCGCCCTGTCTGTATACCTGGGCGACTGCCGTGATGTTTTTCCCACTGGATCAATACCGGCTGACCTTGAAGCAGAGGTCTTGCTAAGCTTAGAGCATTATAAATTTACCCTTAGCTCCAGTATATTTATGTGGAGAAAAGTCTCCAGACTTGATCACACTCCCTGGAAATTTTTTCCTTGTGTGACTGCTCCCCAGCCTCTCGGGCTGGGCTCCGTGGTCACCAGCATCCAATCCTGAATGCCGAATCTGCGGCCCTCTAGAAGATGAGCACTCTATAACCACCACAGGAGAGACACCCTTGTCCTTGGATATAGGGTTATCCGCTGATGCATCTGAAGATGCGATCCGGACCATTTGTCCAGCAGATCCCACTGAAAAGTTCTTGCGTGAAATCTGCCGAATGGAATTGCTTCGTAGGAAGCCACCATTTTTACCAGGACCCTTGTGCAATGATGCACTGTTTTTAGGAGGTTCCTGACTAGCTCGGATAACTCCCTGGCTTTCTCTTCCGGGAGAAACACCTTTTTCTGGACTGTGTCCAGAATCATCCCTAGGCACAGCAGACGTGTCGTCGGGATCAGCTGCGATTTTGGAATATTTAGAATCCACCCGTGCTGTTGTAGCAGTATCCGAGATAGTGCTACTCCGACCTCCAACTGTTCCCTGGACTATGCCCTTATCAGGAGATCGTCCAAGTAAGGGATAATTAAGACGCCTTTTCTTCGAAGAAGAATCATCATTTCGGCCATTACCTTGGTAAAGACCCGGGGTGCCGTGGACAATCCAAACGGCAGCGTCTGAAACTGATAGTGACAGTTCTGCACCACGAACCTGAGGTACCCTTAGTGAGAAGGGCAAATTTGGGACATAGAGGTAAGCATCCCTGATGTCCCGGGACACTATATAGTCCCCTTCTTCCTGGTTCGTTATCACTGCTCTGAGTGACTCCATCTTGATTTGAACCTTTGTAAGTGTTCAAAAAAATTTTTAGAATAAGTCTCACCTAGCCTTCTGGCTTCAGTACCACAATATAGTGTGGAATAATACCCCTTTTCTTGTAGTAGGAGGGGTAATTTAATTATCACCTGCTGGGAATACAGCTTGTGAATTTTTTCCCATACTGCCTCCCTGTCGGAGGGAGACCTTGGTAAAGCAGACTTCAGGAGCCTGCGAAGGGGAAACGTCTCGACATTCCAATCTGTGCCCCTGGGATACTACTTGTAGGATCCAGGGGTCCTGTACGGTCTCAGCGCCATGCTGAGAACTTGTCAGAAGCGGTGGAACGCTTCTGTTCCTGGGAATGGGCTGCCTGCTGCAGTCTTCTTCCCTTTCCTCTATCCCTGGGCAGATATGATCTTATAGGGACGAAAGGACTGAGGCTGAAAAGACGGTGTCTTTTTCTGCAGAGATGTGACTTAGGGTAAAAACGGCGGATTTTCCAGCAGTTGCCGTGGCCACCAGGTCCGATGGACCGACCCCAAATAACTCCTCTTCCTTTATACGGCAATACACCTTTGTGCCGTTTGGAATCTGCATCACCTGACCACTGTCGTGTCCATAACATCTTCTGGCAGATATGGACATCGCATTTACTCTTGATGCCAGAGTGCAAATATCCCTCTGTGCATCTCGCATATATAGAAATGCATCCTTTAAATGCTCTATAGTCAATAAAATACTGTCCCTGTCAAGGGTATCAATATTTTTAGTCAGGGAATCCGACCAAGCCACCCCAGCTCTGCACATCCAGGCTGAGGCGATCGCTGGTCGCAGTATAACACCAGTATGTGTGTATATACTTTTTATGATATTTTCCAGCCTCCTGTCAGCTGGTCCTTGAGGACGGCCCTATCTATAGACGGTACCGCCACTTGTTTTGATAAGCGTGTGAGCGCCTTATCCACCCTAAGGGGTGTTTCCCAACGCGCCCTAACTTCTGGCGGGAAAGGGTATACCGCCCATAATTTTCTATCGGGGGGAACCCACGCATCATCACACACTTTATTTAATTTATCTGATTCAGGAAAAACTACGGTAGTTTTTTCACATCCCACATAATACCCTCTTTTGTGGTACTTGTAGTATCAGAAATATGTAACACCTCCTTCATTGCCTTTAACGTGTGGCCCTAATAAGGAATACGTTTGTTTATTCACCGTCGACACTGGATTCAGTGTCCCTGTCTGTGTCTGTGTCGACCGACTAAAGTAAACGGGCGTTTTAAAACCCCTGACGGTGTTTTTGAGACGTCTGGACCGGTACTAATTGTTTGTCGGCCGTCTCATGTCGTCAACCGACCTTGCAGCGTGTTGACATTATCACGTAATTCCCTAAATAAGCCATCCATTCCGGTGTCGACTCCCTAGAGAGTGACATCACCATTACAGGCAATTGCTCCGCCTCCTCACCAACATCGTCCTCATACATGTCGACACACACGTACCGACACACAGCACACACACAGGGAATGCTCTGATAGAGGACAGGACCCACTAGCCCTTTGGAGAGACAGAGGGAGAGTTTACCAGCACACACCAAAAACGCTATAATTATATAGGGACAACCTTATATAAGTGTTTTCCCTTATAGCATCTTTTTTATATATTTCTAACGCCAAATTAGTGCCCCCCCTCTCTGTTTTAACCCTGTTTCTGTAGTGCAGTGCAGGGGAGAGCCTGGGAGCTTTCCCTCCAGCCTTTCTGTGAGGGAAAATGGCGCTGTGTGCTGAGGAGATAGGCCCCGCCCCTTTTTCGGCGGCCTCGTCTCCCGCTCTTAACGGATTCTGGCAGGGGTTAAATATCTCCATATAGCCTCCGGAGGCTATATGTGAGGTATTTTTAGCCAAAATAGGTATTCATTTGCCTCCCAGGGCGCCCCCCTCCTAGCGCCCTGCACCCTCAGTGACTGCCGTGTGAAGTGTGCCGAGAGGAAAATGGCGCACAGCTGCAGTGCTGTGCGCTACCTTTAGAAGACTGAGGAGTCTTCTGCCGCCGATTCTGGACCTCTTCTTACTTCAGCATCTGCAAGGGGGCCGGCGGCAAGGCTCCGGTGACCATCCAGGCTGTACCTGTGATCGTCCCTCTGGAGCGGATGTCCAGTAGCCAAGAAGCCAATCCATCCTGCACGCAGGTGAGTTCACTTCTTCTCCCCTAAGTCCCTCGTTGCAGTGATCCTGTTGCCAGCAGGACTCACTGTAAAATAAAAAACCTAAGCTAAACTTTTCTAAGCAGCTCTTTAGGAGAGCCACCTAGATTGCACCCTTCTCGGCCGGGCACAAAAATCTAACTGGCTTGGAGGAGGGTCATAGGGGGAGGAGCCAGTGCACACCACCTGATCGGAAAGCTTTACTTTTGTGCCCTGTCTCCTGCGGAGCCGCTATTCCCCATGGTCCTTTCAGGAACCCCAGCATCCACTAGGACGATAGAGAAAAACCTGTAAGTGCCTAATTAGTCATTCAGTGTGTTCTGAACCAAATCCCAATATTTTTACCTTAAAATAGGGATTTTGCACTACTTATCAGCGGTTCTGAGCTGGTGAAGAGAAATCCGCGATAAACCCTATGCATTTGTGATAATTTATTGCAAAACCGCTTTATTGCGGCTAATTGGATACCCCCTTAGGCCCTTAGAGGCAACTATGACATATTTAATGTATCAATAATTTGATTCATTTAATCCTCTACTAATGTTGTCATTAAAAATACATAATTGTGTGAATATTTGTTTTTGTCTCAGAACTTGTAGTGCCAGATCAGAGTCGGCCCTAGGCATAGGCAAACTAGGCAATTGCCTAGGGCATTTGGTATGCCTACGGGCATCAGCAGCTTCTTCTGATTAAAAGGATATGTGGCATGCCTATGTTCTGTGTGTAGCATTTCACATGCAGATACAGCCACAGTCTCACACAGTATGTAGGCATGCTACATATTACTTTAATCAGCAGAAGCTGCTTGTGCATCCTAGCCGTATTGCGTTACTGGCGGTCAGGAGACACTGGTCAGCATACCTCCATCGTGATTCCGGCAGCGTAATGCTGGCTGGGGGGGGGGGGGGGGGGGAGTGCAACAAGCCACTCTATTGGTGTCGCTGTTGGTCGGCAAATAGTCGCCGTCAGCATTGTGAGGTTACAGGATGTAGGGGGAGGTAAGTTCAAAATTAGTAGTTGGTCTTAAGTAGTTCTGGTAGGTTGAACTTTGATATAAAATAGCCCCAGCCAGCCCACTTCTCTCTCTGCAGCCTGCACAGCCCCAGCCAGCCCTGCACTGTGTATACAATGCCAGCCAGCCCTGCACTGTGTATACAACCCCAGCCAGCCCTGCACTGTGTATACAACCCCAGCCAGCCCTGCACTGTGTATACAACCCCAGCCAACCCCCTCATGATACACCACTTACATTTGCCTTCTTCTGGCATCTACTATGTGATGCAGCTCCTCTCTCTTACAGCATCGAAGCGTGACACCCTGACGTTATGCACTTGGAAGCAAAGAAACCCTAAAACTTTATTGTATGGAGGGTGATAGGACTGGAGCAGACAGTGGGTGTAGGACTGCAGCCGGTAGTGGAACCCTCCTCTCTGTTTGAGGGTCCGTACCCAGGACCACAGTCCCGTCAGTCGTCCCCCCGATGGCGGCCCAGCCTAATAGAGTCCCATCGACTAGTCTTTGTGATTCTTTCTGAGAGGGATCCAAGCAGCAGGACACCTCCCCAACCTCCCCCCATTGCATCCTATTTGGTGCCCCACTGCTTCAGCGATTTTCAGGAAGATGGTACATGATCAGTACCAGAGTCTTTTGCTTTCACTGCTGGGAAGGTGTGGCTGCATAGGATGGGGTATGCTCTCTGGGTGCAGGGAGTTCAGTGCAGAGCCCCTCTGACTTTGACCATACACCCTGCACCTATATTAAATATGCCCAAGCTCAGGCCCTGATGATGAAACAAATCAATCTATAGAGAAATGCATAGCTTCACATGGATTCTGCTTGACTAGAATTCAGTAGAGCCAGTTTAAAAAGTAGAATCACAGCTCAGGATGCCGTTATCAATGGTAATACAGGAGACCCAACAAACCAACAATCATTGTGCTATCAATAAGTTTGGGTATGGAAGAATGTTTTTTCTTTGTGCTACTTGTATTAACATAAGTCAGAAGTAGACTTGTGGCACTCCAGTTACTGTGGAACGACACATCCCAGCATGCCCTGCTATAGTTTTAGTCTGCCATAACAGCAAAACTCTGGCAATGTAGGCTGGGATGCAGGGCCGGACTGGGACTAAAAATAGGCCCTGGTATTTTTGAAGCACACAGGCCCACCTCGGTGTCAGCATCTGACTCCTCCCCTTACTATTCCTGACCCCTCCTACTTCTTAGTCTATGCTCGTACAAATATAATTAATATTATAACAACATACAAGTGTATATCATTCTTTATTAAAATACAACCAGTGGTTGAAGTGGAAATGTTCACCATTTCACCTACAAATGCTTGTATCTGTATTATTGTAATTTTGTTTTTTAAGCACAGCTGCACCAATGCAATTTTACCTGCAAACACTTAAAAAATCTAACATAATTACCATTGCTTCTTAAACCTCTCACAATCCTTTCATTTCTTACACTCCAAATACATTTCTGCACCCACTTTATCTACGCTTTTGACTCATTTCATACTAAATCTACACCCATTGAGCCTACACTGCTTTTCTCACCTGCATTTCTGCAATTCTTCTGCTCGGATTCCCTTACAGTCTCCTTTCCTACTTCCACTTTCCCTCAACCTACTTACCTACTTAACACTATGTCAAGGCTTTCTTATACTCCCCACATCACTCAGTGTCTACCTAATCACGTGTCTTTATCCTTCCCCCCCCTAGTCTCCTACACCTCCTCCTCTGTCTCCCCTCCATCCCTTTGTTTCCTTCCCCCACCTTTCCTGTTACCCCACTTTCATTCACCTCTGCCCCATGGTCCTGCTACCCCACAACTCAGCCCTGCTCCCTCTCTCCTTCCCCGTCACCTCCCCACACCCCCATCCACATCACACTGACCTCCCTCCCTGCCCACCTCCTGCAGTTTCCCCTCCTAGCTCAGGCACCCGTACCATCACTACTCTCTCATCATCCCTGCCCTCAAAGTTAATCTCACTTCATCGCTACAGCAACCCTGAAAATCTCATTCACATCTCTCCCACAAACTCATACCCCTTATCCTGTGCCCTCTGGAATGCCAGATCTGTTTGTAACAAACTGGTCCCCACTCATGACCTTTTCATTTCCAACTCCCTACACCTACTAGCCGTTACTGGAACTTGGATTACGCCCTCTGACACTACTTCTCCTGCTGCTCTCTCTGCTGGGGGCCTCACATTCACACACACACCCCGACCTGGGGGTCGCCATGGGGGTGGTGTTGGAGTCCTTTTACCTTCTAGTTACTCCTACCAACTCATACCACCAGAACCATCCCTTACATTCTCTACATTTGAGGTCCATGCCATACGCCCTTCCAACCAGTCTATCTTAGAGTAGCTGTCATTTACCGCCCCCCTGGCACTGCTTCCAAATTCATCGACAACTTTGCTTCCTGGCATCCTCACTTTCTCTCTTCTGACATTCCCACCATTATCCTAGGCGATTTCAACATCCCTATTGACATCCACACACAATCCCCTGCCTCTAAACTCCTTAACCTCACCTCTTCACTTGGTCTCTCCTAGTGGACCTCCTCACCCTCCCATGTGAATTTTTCCAACTCCCCATTTCCCCTCTCTGACCACCACCTGCTCTCCTTTAACCTATCTCTCTCGACTTCCCCATCTCTACCTCCTAAGGCTACCATCACTAAGCGTAACATTGAAGCTATTGACACCACATTTCTTTCCTCCCTGTTTGACTCACTTCTCTCTCCTATTCTCTCTCTCTCTCATGCCCTGAACAAGCCACTTACACATACAATGCATCACTTACTTCTGCTCTTGACTCTGTTGCTCCACCAACCACTATTCACCCTCGCAAATTAACACCTCAACCCTGGCACACCAAATGCACCAGATATCTGCAAAAATGCTCACGTACTGCTGAGCGACACTGAAGGAAATCACGGTCTAAGGCAGACTTCCTCCATTTCAAACTTATGCTCTCATCCTTCAGTGCTGCCCTTTCTCTTGCTAAACAGTCATACTTCAAGAACCTCATCTCCTCTCAGTCTTCCAACCCCCGGCGCCTCTTTGCCACTCTCAACTCACTCCTCTGCCCACCTTCACCTTGTCTCCCTTCCTCACTCTCTGCTCTTGACTTTGCCACTTACTTCACATCCAAAATTGACTCCATACGTCAGGACATCACATCACACCAGACCATCAGTAACCAGCCTTCGCCCATCCCTTACCAACCCTCCCCATCCCTCGCACCAACTCTGTCATCTGTCTCCCATGCATCTGGAGAGGAAGTCATGGCCCTCATTCGTTCTTGTCCCCTCACCACATCCCCACTTGACCCTATCCCCTCCCGCCTCCTCTGCTACCTCTCTCCTTCTGCTTGTTCCCATCTTTCCCACCTTCTCAATCTCTCCCTTTCATCAGGCACTGTACCCCTCTGCCTTCAATCATGCACTCATCTCTCCTATTCTTAAAAAACCTACCCTTTTGCCTCCAAACTCCTTGAGCGCATTGTCTACAACCGCCTTACTTCCTTTCTTTCCTCACACTCACTGCTTGACCCTTTCCAGTCTAGCTTCCGTCCTCTCCACTCCACTGAAACTGCCCTTACAAAATTATGCAATGACCTCCATGCTTCTAAATCTAAGGGACACTACTCTCTACTTATTCTACTTGATCTCTCTGCTGCTTTTGACACTGTGGACCATGCTCTCCTACTGCAAATCCTTCACTCCATTGGTCTGCGTGACACTGCCCTCTCTTGGTTGTCTTGCTACCTTTCTGACCGTTCATTCTGTCTCCTCTCATGACTCCACCTCCCCCTCACTTCCACTAACTGTAGGGGTACCCCAAGTTTCTGTCCTTGGTCCTCTTCTCTCTCTATACGTCCTCACTAGGTAAACTCATTAGTTCTTTTGGTTTCCAATATCATCTCTATGCTGATGACACTCAAATCTATCTTTCCTCTCCAGACCTCTCCCCTGCTCTCCTCACTCGTATCTCCAGCTGTCTCTCTGCTACCTCTTCCTGGATGTCCCAGCGCTTTCTTAAACTTAACATGTCTAAGACCGAGCTGATCATCTTCCCTCCCTCCCGCATAACCTCACCTCCTACAATCTCATTATCTATTGATGGCACTACTATCTCCTCTACCTCCCAAGTGCGCTGTCTTGGAGTAATCCTTAACTCCTCCCTCAAACCACACATTCAGCACCTCTCACAAACCTGCCGTTTTCATTTAAAAAATATTTCCAGGATCAGACCCTTTCTGACCCAGGATGCTACTAAGACTCTTATCCACTCACTGGTCATCTCCAGACTGGACTACTGTAATCTCCTCCTGACTGGCATTCCTGACAAATACCTCTCTCCACTCCAATCTATCCTCAATGCTGCTGCCCGGCTCATTTTCCTCACCAAACGCA
Organism: Pseudophryne corroboree; assembly: GCF_028390025.1. Lineage (NCBI taxonomy): Eukaryota > Metazoa > Chordata > Amphibia > Anura > Myobatrachidae > Pseudophryne > Pseudophryne corroboree. The sequence continues at coordinate 1,093,321,689 of NC_086444.1, read as the reverse complement.
CTACGTCCACCTCTCCTCTCTTACTAGACCTTCACTGGCTCCCCTTCCCTTTCAGAACCCATTTCAAGCTTCTCACACTTGCTTACAAAGCCCTCACCCACTCCTCTCCCATCTACATCTCTGACCTTATCTTGCTTTACACTCCCACCCGTCCTCTTCACTCTGCTAATGCACGCCGACTCTCCTACCTACGGATTACTTCCTCCCACTCCTACCTCCAAGATTTTTCATGTGCTGCACCACTTCTCTGGAATTCCCTACCTCTCCCCCTCTCTACAAAACTTCAAACGGGCTCTCAAGACCCACTTCTTCACCAAACCCAGCCAAATCTCATCCTAAACCTCTGTTCCACGCTCTCTATGTACCCCATCTGTCTCACCCCTGTCTGTCTACCCCTCCCCTTTAGAATGTAAGCTCTCACGAGCAGGGCCCTCTTCCCTCATGTGCTTACCCTTTTTTTACTTTAATAATCTTCAGCTGCACCAAATCCAGCAGTCTTCTGCCACCTGATACTTATTCCAGTGTCATCTGCTGATGTAGCTATGTTTATTTACCCTGTACTTGTCCTATATTGTCGTCAACTGTAAGTTGCTGTTTTCCTGTTTGATTATTTGTTTATGTACTCTGTAATTGGGCGCTGCGGAACCCTTGTGGCGCCATATAAATTAAGGATAATAATAAAATGTTGAAGTGGGGGGATGGAAAAGGGGCATAGCCACTCAAAAGGGGGCCTGTCCTTCAGTGTAGTTTACCACACCATATACCCCTTATACACATTATGCACCACAATAGCAGGATCCCTTATACTATCTAGTACTGGTGCCCCTTTCACATTATACCACACAGTATGAGTCGAAATTCACATTAAAGCACACGGAATGAGTCGAAATTCACATTATAGCACACGGAATGAGCCACAATTCACATTATAGCACACGGAATGAGCCGCAATTCACATTATAGCACACAGAATGAGCCGCAATTCACATTATAGCACACAAAATGAGCCAAAATTTACATTATAGCACAGAGAATGAGCCGAAATTCACATTATAGCACACGGTATGAGCCAAAATTCACATTATAGCACACAGAATGAGCCAAAATTCACATTATGCCACATGGAATGAGACAAAATTCAGGGAGAGTGACAGCAGGGACACAGGGAGAGTGACAGATAGGGCAAGGAAAGTGACAGCAGGGACATAGGGACAGGGAGAGTGACAGCAGGGACACAGGGAGAGTGACAGATAGGGCAAGGAAAGTGACAGCAGGGACATAGGGACAGGGAGAGTGACAGATAGAGGGACAGCAAGGGCACACAGTAGGGACTAGGGAGAGAGAAATGCAGCAGGGTAAGATTACCTATTTAGCAGCGGCAATGCTGTGGATGCTGTGGTTTGTAGTGTGGTGGATGAGGAGGCTGTGGTCAGTGCAGGGCGGAGGAGGCTGTGGGCCTCGAAGATAGTGCGGAGGAGGAGGCTGTGGGAGCTGGCGGAGGTGCAGAGAAGGACTGTGGGCACAGGTCTATCCAGTTTAGCTCCTCACTGTACGCCCATCTAGAGCAAGGCAATCTATATTTTAAAGCCAGAGAACCTCACCCATAACGATGTTGGCAGAGAAGGTCGAGGGCAGTGCCGGTGCAGCAGAGGAGGAGGCAGAGGGTGGCGGTGATGCAACGGAGGAGGAGGCAGCTGTGGTCGGCGGCCATTGGTGTGGCACTGCAGTGCAGCTCCTATGACCGCGGTGCTACTATTTCAAACCGCGAACTGACAGCCAATCAGGAGTGGCCGCGCGGACTAGACAGAGAGGTGAGGACAAGAGAGAGAGAGAGAGAGGTGAGGACAAGAGAGAGAGAGGTTGGGACGAGGAGAGAGGTGAGGACGAGGAGAGAGGTGAGAGAGTAAGGAAGAAGATTTAGAAAGAGGTGTGGATGAGAGAGCAAGAGGTGTGGGCAGAGAGAGAGAGAGGTCAAGACATGAGAGAGAGAGAGAGGCGAGGGCAAGAAAGAGGGAGGTGAGGACAAGAGAGGTGGGGACAAGAGAAAGAGAGAGAGGTGAGGACAAGAGAGAGAGAGGTGAGGATGAGAGGGAAAGAGGTGAGGACGAGAGAGAGCGGTGAGGACAAGAGCGAGAGCGGTGAGGACAAGAGAGAGAGGTGAGGACGAGAGAGAGAGGCTAGGATGAGAGAGAGAGAGAGCAGTTAGGACGAGAAAGAGAGAGAGGTGGGGGCAGAGAGAGAGAGAGAGAGAGAGAGGCAGGACCTGAGAGAGAGAGGTGAAGACAAGAGAGGTAGGGACGGGAGAAAGAGAGAGAGGTGAGGATAAGAGAGAGAGAGGTGAGGATGAGAGGGAAAGAGGTGAGGACGAGAGACAGAGGTGAGGACAAGAGAGAGAGAGGTGAGGACGAGAGAGAGAGGCTAGGATGAGAGAGAGAGAGAGCAGTTAGGACGAGAAAGAGAGAGAGGTGGGGATGAGAGAAAGAGAGAGGTGAGGACAAGGGAGAGAAACGTCACAATCAGGGAGAGAGGTGAGGACAAGAGAGAGAGAGAGAGAGAGAGGTGCGGACGAGGGAGAGAAAGGTGCAGACAAGAGAGAGAGGGTTTAGGACCTGAGAGAGGTGAGGGTAAGAGAGAAAGGTGAGGACGACAGAGAGGCTGAGAGAGGTGAGGACGAAAGAGAGAGAGACAGGTTAGGACAAGGAAGACAGCCAGGGCATGTATACACCTGCACTATCCCTGCAATGCTGATGCTGCAGCTGGCCCTGTGCTGTGGTGCTGCTTGGGCTGGGATCCAGGACTGCGTGGGTAATGGGTCTCCACACCAGGGGCTCAGTCAGGCAGGCTGCAGACCGGGTGCTTGTGGGCGACCGCGTGTAGTACCATACACCATCACCCAACGCCGTGCTGCTGCTCCTAGGACTTCTCTCCCCCGCAGCTGCTCCCAGAATGCTCTATGCTATGACGAGAGAGAGGGGTGAGGAAAAGAGAGAGAGAGGGGGGGGGGGGGGTGAGGACAAAAGAGAGAGGTGAGAACAAGAGCGAGAGAGAGGGGTTGAGGATGAAAAGAGAGAGAGGGGGGTGAGGACAGAGAGAGAGGGGGTGAGGGGGGGGAGGGAGAGCGAAAGGACAGAGAGGGAGAGAAAGAGGGGGGCACAGAGAGAGAGGACAGTGAGTGAGAAAGAGAGAGGGGCGGACAGAGAGAGAGAGAGAACAGAGAAGACAGAGTCAACCAGGGCACAGGGCATGTATACACCCGCACTCACCCTGGCCAGGGATGAGTAGAGAGAGAGAGCGGGATGTATTAACATACATCGCCGCCCCTCGCCGGTTACCGCAGCGATGTTGATCGCATATGTACTAACATATGCGATCAACATCGCGATGCGGTGACGGAAGCCCCCCGCGATACCTGTTAGGTGGTCTGGCGATACCCTGGACACTAAAAACGCGGCGGTAGGGTGTTAGTAAATATGAGAATGCGGTAAAACCCCCGTTTTTGGGGGTTTTACTGCATTTTTGCTTTAGAGAGAGAGGTGAGGATGAGAGAGAGAGAGAGAGAGAGGTGAGGACGAGAGAGAGAGAGTAGGTGGGGACAAGAGAGATGTGTGGACAAAGAGAGAGAGGTCAGGACCACAGAGAGAGGGCAAGAGAGGCAGAGTGAGAGAGGTGGGGACGAGAGAAAGAGAGTGAGGTGATGACAAGAGAGAGAGAGGTGAGGACGAGAGAAAGTCAGGTGAGGATGACAGAAAGAGAGGTGAGGATGAGAGGAAGAGGTGAGGATGAGAGAGTCAGGAACAAGACAGAGAGAGAGAGGTGGGGGATGAGAAAAATTGGTGGACGAGAGAGAGAGAAAGAAAGAGAGGTAGGGATGAGAGAGAGCGAGAGGTGTGGGTAGAGAGTTAGAGAGAGGTGAGGACAAGAGAGAGGTGGGGATGAGAGAAAATGAGGTGAGGATGAGAGAGAGTCAAGAACGAGGTGTAGGCAGAGAGAGAGGTAAGGACCTGAGAGAGAGGGAGGTCAGGACCTGAGAGAGTGAGAGCTGAGGACGAGAGAGAGCGAGAGGTGAGGACAAGAGAGAGGTGGGGACGAGAGAAAGTGAGGTGAGGATGAGAGTGAGTCGGGAACGAGATTGAGAGAGAGTGGTGGGGACAAGAGAGAGAGGGAGGGTGAGGACAAAAGAAAGAGGTGAGAACGGGGGAGAGAGAGGGGTTGAGGACAAAAAGAGAGAGGGGTGAGGAGAGAGCGAGAGAGAGAGAGGTGTGGGAGGGGGGACGGATGGCGAGAGAAATGAGAGGGAGAGAAAGGGGGGGCACAGAGAGAGAGGACAGTAAGAGAGAGAGGGGAGGACAGAGAGGGGGAGGACAGAGAGAGGGAGGGGAAGTGAGGGGGGGAGTGGGAGGGGGGATGGAGGGTGAGAGAATGGACAGAGAGAGGGAGAGAAAGGGAGGGGGGGACACAAAGAGAGAGGACAGTGTGAGAGAGAGAGAGAGAGAGAGAGAGAGAGAGAGAACAGACAGAAAGAGAGGAGAGAGAGAGAGTAAAAGTAAACCAGGGCATGTATACACCCACACTCACCCTGGCCAGGGGGGTAGCACTCTCCCTGCAGTCCTGATGCTACAGCTGGCTGTGTGCTGTTCTGCTGCTGGGGCCGGGATCCAGGGACAGGGACTCAGACAGGCAGGCTGGGTGGTTGTTGGCGGGTGGGCGGCAGCGTGTAGTACACCATGCTCCTTGTTCTTCTTTGCATCGCAGCCGCTCCCAGACCCAGAATGCATGATGACGTCACGCTTATACTGACTTCTGGGAAGGCGGGAGGGAAGAGAAGAGCAGCCGCACTCTTCTGCAGAGCACAGCGGCTGGAGGTAGGCGCCGATTGCTGGGAGTGTCGACAGGAAGGCGGGGCTACTCGGACAGGAAGCAGGCGCTGACAGTCAGACCAGCCCATCTGGCCATCGGCTCTTCTGGCATTTGCCAGAAGTGCCAGATGGCCAGTTCGGCCCTGCTGGGATGTATAGTTCCACAGTGACTGTAATGCCACACGTTGCATATTCTTATACAGTATATCAATGGGGAAAGAATAATGATTTGCCCTTTATGCAGCTTCTACAAGGCATGTCTGATTCCCAACTTAGAATGCTGCCTCCTGAGACTTTGTCAGCCCAGTTACTATATAGATACTGGTCGCACAGGTTAATTCGCATCAAATAGATATACCCCCATGTATTATTATCATAACATATTCGCAAATTCACAGGAATATTTTGGGGGGTGCTACCACAGGCAAGATAAGTCAACAAGAATAAAAGGAGAGAAAAAGGTTCGAAATGCCCTAAGGTGGTGCACACAATTATATTTCTCTGACGTCCTAGTGGATGCTGGGACTCCGTAAGGACCATGGGGATATAGCGGCTCCGCAGGAGACAGGGCACAAAATAAAAGCTTAAGGATCAGGTGGTGTGCACTGGCTCCTCCCCCTATGACCCTCCTCCAAGCCTCAGTTAGATTTTTGTGCCCGGCCGAGAAGGGTGCAATCTAGGTGGCTCTCCTGAGCTGCTTAGAATAAAAGTTTAGTTAGGTTTTTTTATTTTCAGTGAGTCCTGCTGGCAACAGGCTCACTGCATCGTGGGACTAAGGGGAGAAGAAACGGACTCACCTGAGTGCAGAGTGGATCGGGTTTCTTAGGCTACTGGACACTAGCTCCAGAGGGACGATCACAGGTTCAGCCTGGATGGGTCACCGGAGCCGCGCCGCCGTCCCCCTTACAGAGCCAGAAGAGACGAAGAGGTCCGGTGAAATCGGCGGCAGAAGACATCCTGTCTTCAGACTAAGGTAGCGCACAGCACCGCAGCTGTGCGCCATTGCTCTCAGCACACTTCACACTCCGGTCACTGAGGGTGCAGGGCGCTGGGGGGGGAGCGCCCTGAGACGCAATATAACAGAATACCTTAGGTGGCAAAACAGAATACATCACATATAGCTCCTGGGCTATATGGATGTATTTTAATCCCCTGCCATTTTACACAAAAAAGCGGGAGATAAGGACGTCGTGAAGGGGCGGAGCCTATCTCCTCAGCACACAAGCGCCATTTTCCCTCACAGCTCCGCTGGAAGGACGGCTCCCTGACTCTCCCCTGCAGTCCTGCTTCAGAATCAGGGTAAAAAAGAGAAGGGGGGGCATTGTTGGCAGCAAATAACAATAATTAACAGCAGCTATAAGGGAATAACACTTATATAAGGTTATCCCTGTATATATATATAGCGCTGGGTGTGTGCTGGCAGACTCTCCCTCTGTCTCTCCAAAGGGCTAAGTGGGGTCCTGTCCTCTATCAGAGCATTCCCGGTGTGTGTGTGCTGTGTGTCGGTACGCGTGTGTCGACATGTATGAGGAGGAAAATTATGTGGAGGCGGAGCAGTTGCCTGCGTTGGTGATGTCACCCCCTAGGGAGTCGACACCTGACTGGATGATTGTATTTAAACAATTAAGTGATAATGTCAGCAATTTGCAAAAAACTGTTGACGACATGAGACAGCCGGCAAATCAGTTAGTGCCTGTCCAGGCGTCTCAGACACCGTCAGGGGCGCTAAAACGCCCGTTACCTCAGTGGGTCGACACAGACCCTGACACAGATACTGAGTCTAGTGTCGACGGTGACGAGACAAACGTAATGTCCAGTAGGGCCACACGTTACATGATCACGGCAATGAAAGAGGCATTGAACCTTTCTGACACTACAAGTACCACAAAGAAGGGTATTATGTGGGGTGAGAAAAAACTACCAATATTTTTTCCTGAGTCAGAGGAAATAAATGAGGTGTGTGAAAAAGCGTGGGTTTCTCCCGATAAAAAACAGCTAATTTCTAAAAAATTATTAGCATTATATCCTTTCCCGCCAGAGGTTAGGGCGCGTTGGGAAACACCCCCTAGGGTAGATAAGGCGCTCACACGTTTATCTAAACAAGTAGCGTTACCGTCTCCTGATACGGCTACCCTCAAAGAACCAGCTGATAGAAGGCTGGAAAATATCCTAAAAAGTATATACACACATACTGGTGTTATACTGCGACCAGCAATCGCCTCAGCCTGGATGTGCAGTGCTGGAGTCGCATGGTCGGATTCCCTGACTGAGAATATTGATACCCTGGATAGGGACAATATTTTGTTAACTATAGAACATTTAAAGGATGCATTATTATATATGCGTGATGCACAGAGGGATATTTGCACCCTGGCATCAAGAGTAAGTGCTATGTCCATCTCTGCCAGAAGAGCGTTGTGGACGCGACAGTGGTCAGGGGATGCGGATTCCAAACGGCACATGGAAGTATTGCCGTATAAAGGGGAGGAGTTATTTGGGGCTGGTCTATCGGACCTGGTGGCCACGGCAACGGCTGGAAAATCCACCTTTTTACCCCAGGTCACTCCACATCAGCAGAAAAAGACACCGTCTTTTCAATCTCAGTCCTTTCGTTCCCATAAGTACAAGCGAGCAAAAGGCCACTCCTTTCTGCCCCGGGGCAGAGGAAGAGGAAAAAGACTGCACCATGCAGCCGCTTCCCAAGAGCAGAAGCCCTCCCCTGCTTCTGCCAAGTCTTCAGCATGACGCTGGGGCTTTACAAGCAGACTCAGATATGGTGGGGGCCCGTCTCAAAAATTTCAACGCGCAGTGGGCTCACTCGCAAGTGGATCCCTGGATTCTACAGGTAGTATCGCAGGGGTACAAACTGGAATTCGAGGCGTTTCCCCCTCATCGTTTCCTGAAGTCTGCTTTACCAAAGTCTCCCTCCGACAGGGAGGCAGTTCTAGAAGCCATTCACAAGCTGTATTCCCAGCAGGTGATAATCAAGGTACCCCTCCTGCAACAAGGAAAGGGGTATTATTCCACGCTGTTTGTGGTACCGAAGCCGGACGGCTCGGTGAGACCAATTTTAAATCTGAAATCCTTGAACACTTACATAAAAAGGTTCAAATTCAAGATGGAGTCACTCAGAGCAGTGATAGCGAACCTGGAAGAAGGGGACTATATGGTGTCTCTGGACATCAAAGATGCTTATCTCCACGTCCCGATATACCCTTCTCACCAAGGGTACCTCAGGTTTGTAGTACAAAACTGTCATTATCAGTTTCAGACGCTGCCGTTTGGATTGTCCACGGCACCTCGGGTCTTTACCAAGGTAATGGCCGAAATGATGATTCTTCTACGAAGAAAAGGCATTTCAATTATCCCTTACTTGGACGATCTCCTGATAAGGGCAAGATCCAGGGAACAGTTAGAAGTCGGAGTAGCACTATCTCAGGTAGTGTTACGTCAGCACGGGTGGATTCTAAATATTCCAAAATCGCAGCTGATTCCAACGACACGTCTACTGTTCCTAGGAATGATTCTGGACACAGTCCAGAAGAAGGTGTTTCTCCCGGAGGAGAAGGCCAGGGAGTTATCCGAGCTAGTCAGGAACCTCCTAAAACCAGGACAGGTCTCAGTGCATCAGTGCACGAGGGTCCTGGGGAAAATGGTGGCTTCTTACGAAGCGATTCCATTCGGAAGATTCCATGCAAGAAGATGCATCAGCGGATAACCCTGTCGCCAAGGACAAGGGTGTCTCTCCTGTGGTGGCTGCAGAGTGCTCATCTACTAGAGGGCCGCAGATTTGGCATTCAGGATTGGATCCTGGTAACCACGGATGCCAGCCTGAGAGGCTGGGGAGCAGTCACACAGGGAAGAAATTTCCTGGGCTTGTGGTCAAGCATGGAAACATCTCTTCATATAAACATTCTGGAACTAAGGGCCATTTACAATGCCCTAAGTCAAGCAAAACCTCTGCTTCAGGGTCAGGCGGTGTTGATCCAATCGGACAACATCACGTCAGTCGCCCACGTAAACAGACAGGGCGGCACGAGAAGCAGGAGGGCAATGGCAGAAGCTGCAAGGATTCTTCGCTGGGCGGAAAATCATGTGATAGCACTGTCAGCAGTGTTCATTCCGGGAGTGGACAACTGGGAAGCAGACTTCCTCAGCAGACACGACCTTCACCCGGGAGAGTGGGGACTTCACCCAGAAGTCTTCCACCTGATTGTAAACCGTTGGGAAAAACCAAAGGTGGACATGATGGCGTCACGTCTAAACAAAAAACTGGACAGATATTGCGCCAGGTCAAGGGACCCTCAGGCAATAGCAGTGGACGCTCTGGTAACGCCGTGGGTGTACCAGTCAGTGTATGTGTTCCCTCCTCTGCCTCTCATACCAAAAGTACTGAGAATCATAAGAAGGAGAGGAGTAAGAACTATACTCGTGGTTCCGGATTGGCCAAGACGGACTTGGTACCCGGAACTTCAAGAGATGCTCACGGACGAACCGTGGCCTCTACCTCTAAGAAAGGACCTGCTACTGCAGGGGCCTTGTCTGTTCCAAGACTTACCGCGGCTGCGTTTGACGGCATGGCGGTTGAACGCCGGATCCTGAGGGAAAAAGGCATTCCAGAAGAAGTCATCCCTACTCTGGTCAAAGCCAGGAAGGACGTAACCGCAAAACATTATCACCGCATTTGGCGTAAATATGTTGCGTGGTGTGAGGCCAAGAAGGCCCCTACAGAGGAATTTCAACTGGGTCGTTTCCTTCATTTCCTGCAAACAGGACTGTCTATGGGCCTAAAATTAGGGTCCATTAAGGTTCAAATTTCGGCCCTGTCGATTTTCTTCCAGAAAGAACTGGCTTCAGTACCTGAAGTTCAGACATTTGTAAAAGGGGTGCTGCACATACAGCCTCCTTTTGTGCCTCTAGTGGCACCTTGGGATCTCAATGTGGTGTTGAGTTTTCTAAAGTCACATTGGTTTGAACCACTTTCCACTGTGGACTTAAAATATCTCACATGGAAGGTGTCGATGCTGTTAGCCTTGGCTTCAGCCAGGCGTGTGTCAGAATTGGCGGCTTTATCATATAAAAGCCCTTACTTGATATTTCATTCTGACAGGGCGGAATTGAGGACTCGTCCTCAATTTCTACCTAAGGTGGTTTCTGCATTTCACATGAACCAACCTATTGTGGTACCTGCGGCTACCAGGGACTTAGAGGACTCTAAGTTGCTTGACGTTGTCAGGGCCTTGAAAATATATGTTTCCAGGACGGCTGGAGTCAGAAAATCTGACTCGCTGTTTATCCTGTATGCACCCAACAAGCTGGGTGCTCCTGCTTCTAAGCAGACGATTGCTCGTTGGATTTGTAGTACAATTCAGCTTGCACATTCTGTGGCAGGATTGCCACAGCCAAAATCAGTAAAAGCCCATTCCACAAGGAAGGTGGGCTCATCTTGGGCGGCTGCCCGAGGGGTCTCGGCTTTACAACTTTGCCGAGCAGCTACTTGGTCAGGGGCAAACACGTTTGCTAAATTCTACAAATTTGATACCCTGGCTGAGGAGGACCTGGAGTTCTCTCATTCGGTGCTGCAGAGTCATCCGCACTCTCCCGCCCGTTTGGGAGCTTTGGTATAATCCCCATGGTCCTTACGGAGTCCCAGCATCCACTAGGACGTCAGAGAAAATAAGATTTTACTTACCGATAAATCTATTTCTCGTAGTCCGTAGTGGATGCTGGGCGCCCATCCCTAGTGCGGATTGTCTGCAATACTTGTATATAGTTATTGTTACAAAAATTCGGGTTATTATTGTTGTGAGCCATCTTTTCAGAGGCTCCTTTGCGTTTATCATACTGTTAACTGGGTTCAGATCACAAGTTGTACGGTGTGATTGGTGTGGCTGGTATGAGTCTTACCCGGGATTCAATATCCTTCCTTATTATGTACGCTCGTCCGGGCACAGTATCCTAACTGAGGCTTGGAGGAGGGTCATAGGGGGAGGAGCCAGTGCACACCACCTGATCCTTAAGCTTTTATTTTGTGCCCTGTCTCCTGCGGAGCCGCTATATCCCCATGGTCCTTACGGAGTCCCAGCATCCACTACGGACTACGAGAAATAGATTTATCGGTAAGTAAAATCTTATTATTAAAATATAACTTTTATTATAATATACTAAAACCAGCGAATATTAAAAGAAAAATAGAATAGTGTATATAAGAAAGAAATAGTGATTAAAATAAAAATGCTGCGCACTAGATGTCACTGGATTATCTCGTATAATATTATTTATCTGTAGTCAAGAGTGTGCCAGAAGTGTGTGAATCATATCTGTACATCCAATATTTGTAGTCCTCATTCACACTATTTGATTCTTCTAGGTTCAGATGGAATTATTCAATTCTCATTTATAATCCCTCCCAGGATTTAAAGTCTGACACCACTATAAGAAGCTGGATTCCAGATATTATCCTATACAGTATATTCTTACCCCAATGGTATTACTTGATGTGTGCAATATTCACAACAATGGGGGTCATTCCGAGTTGTTCGCTCTGTAAATTTTTTCGCATCGCAGCGATTTTCCGCTTAGTGCGCATGCGCAATGTCCGCAGTGCGACTGCGCCAAGTAAATTTGCTATGCAGTTAGGAATTTTACTCACGGCTTTTTCATCGTTCTGTTGATCGTAGTGTGATTGACAGGAAGTGGGTGTTTCTGGGCGGAAACTCGCCGTTTTATGGGTGTGTGTGAAAAAACGCTACAGTTTCTGGGAAAAACGCGGGAGTGGCTGGAGAAACGGGGGAGTGTCTGGGCGAACGCTGGGTGTGTTTGTGGCGTCAAACCAGGAACGACAAGCACTGAACTGATCGCAGATGCCGAGTAAGTCTGGAGCTACTCAGAAACTGCTAAGAGAGGTGTAATCGCAATATTGCGAATACGTCGTTCGCAATTTTAAGAAGCTAAGATTCACTCCCAGTAGGCGGCGGCTTAGCGTGAGTAAATCTGCTAAAAGCAGCTTGCGAGCGAACAACTCGGAATGACCCCCAATAAATAGATCAAACAAATAATGTGTGTGTTATTATTCTTTGTCAGCCCACCAGCCACCCCTTAAGCTTCAGTCTAGTGCTCCCTAACCTGCAACCCTCCCCCCACCACCACCACCTCCTCCTCCCAGAGGGGTCATGCAGGTGGTCACTAGGTGGGCTGGAGTGAATTGTAAATTTATTACACATATGCAGAGAAAATTAACAACACTCAAGCGACTTTTTAAAAGTGCATCGGTATTCTGAATGCCAGCATCCTGTCAACCGCTATGCCAACTACATCCCTTTAATTGTATGTGTATACATACATCTATACGCACACACATACATACATTTGTATGCTCCTTATTATGTCCCACTACCCCATCTGTAAGTTCATTACTGAGCTCCCCATCCTCCATTTGTACCGTATTGTGCCCCTGTGCCTGTGTTTTCCCTATTACACTGTTTACAAGTGCATACCACGCATCAGGCTGTAAGATCTGTACTGTCTGTGGTCCCGCAGAACCCCCATGGGTTACTTACCTTAAGTTGTTTTCTTGCTTCATTCCTTGGCATTGGCAGGATTGCTTATGCAGGCAGAGCCGTCTTAACAGCAGTGTAGGCCCCTGGGCATAGCAGTGCACTGGGCCCCCTACTCATCCTCCAGCGGTAGGGGTGGGGGGTGCTATCAGCGGCAGCTTTGATGTCCCACGGGCGTTAGGGGGTGTTTTATCTTCCACTCAGCATGTAGGACCTGGAGCAGTAATTTCTGCTAATTACTCCTTTACTGCACAGATGGGGCTAAACTGTAGAAGGGGGCATTGGGGTGAATGAAGGGGCCCTGGTACATGACTTCCAGGGTGGTAGGGGTGTTTAATACGTAGGGGAGGGGTGGATAGTAGAGTGGGCTTAATATTTATCATTTTCCGGTGGGAGGGCAGCTTGCTTGACTGCAGATATCTCATGTTCCTGGAAAGAGATTTCTTAGCTTTTAATGGGATAAAAAATAAAACTAGAGAATCCCACCTTTCAGGAGGTTCTGGGGACTTGGGGAGCAGAGTTCAGGAGCCAGAGCAATCCACCAACGAAAATATAACACTGCATATTAGGCGTGTGGAGCTGGAGCAGGGACCAGTTGCTTGAAGGCTGATATCTATGGTTCTGGGCATAGTAGAGACAAGCTGCCAGTGTCCACCAAAAGGGGAGAGTCACAGCTTTTGGATTATACCCTCAGAGAAACTCTGAGTCAGATAGAACCCGAAATATCTGGCTGGGAAGAGCAATTAACAGGCTTGGATGGGGACCACTGCTTTCAAGTCGGATATATCCAGTTCCCCAGGGCCGATTTTGAAAAATCTGGTACCCCTGGAAAGAGGGGACCCTCAGCTATCAGCATATGGCCCTTACACTCCTGGGGCCATAGGGCAAGAGCCCATTGAGCCCATACGAAAAGACGGCCCTGTATGCAGGCGGCAGCAGCAGCAGCAGTGCAGTGATGCTGCAGACATGTAGTCAGGTGCTGCTTGCTGCTGGAGAGCCAGGATCCAGGGGCCTGAAGGAGGTGCATCAGTGCTATGAGGAGCCGCCGTGGGGGCGCCAATCAGTAGCAGTAGCAATAGTTACATTTGCCTCTTATGTGCCGTCACATGACATGATGTTACACGTGTCTGCCTGGATGAAGTGCTGAGGCACTATATGGTACAGCCTAAAAGTGGCGGCTGCACCTGGCTAGACCCGCAACAGCGGCCAGCGCAGTGTAAAAGAAGGAGGTCACATACAGAGACATCCTTCCTTTTTTTGCTACATGAATTTAGTGGCGCCCTCCAGGGGCAGGCACTGTCAGGCAACCGCCTAAAGTTGACTAATGGCAGAGCCATCCCTGACTACGCTGCAACACTACCTATACGTATGTAAAAATGCAAACATATCTGATTTGCTACATTCATTTTTATTTACATGTCCTATAAAACAGGACATGATCAGTTGAGATGCTTATAATACAGTATATATTATATAAAGCACTCCCTACTGGAAATGATTTGAATATTAGAAGACACTAATGAGTTTTGCAGCTGTATGTAAGTGTGAGGCTGTACTCTGTGTACTTTTGACAGGCCCCAGAAATAAGGGCTCCATATTTCTATCTGCCAATGGAACCACTGTCATTTTTTGGCATACTAAGGAGATATAACTCAGACTTTGTTTTTGACTAGTCTTTGAATTTAATATGATGTATTTCGCACCTTTCAGGTGCATATATAATAAAAACATAACCCTTTACTACTTGACTAAGTATCTTTCTAATTTTTTCCACATTTTCGTCACAACCATCACTAAATCCTTTGTGCCACTCAAACACACCTGCACTTGACATACAATCTGCTCCGTAAGCCTCAGTTAGCATGCAGAAAATTTCAGTTGGCGTTATGTTCAATTCAATTAATTAAGCTTAAGGTAACGCATTGCTCTTTGTAGTGATGATTTAATTTTCCATTATGCACATTTTCCAGAATAGCCGCAAACCCACAAATGTAGACCGATCCACCTTTTCACACTGGCGTTTCCAAAGTCTGATAGGTGCGCTTCTTAAGGGGTCTACTACGTTAATCCGGCGCTTGTGTATGCTGGGCGCCGGGATCCCGGCCGTCGGCATGCAGGCAGCAGAGTGAGCGCAAAATAGTCCCTTGTGGGCTCGCTGCGCTCGCCACGCTGCGGGCTCGGTGGCGCGCTACACTATTTATTCTCCCACCAGGGATAATAGTTGTCGGTATGCTGGCTGTCTGCATATCAAATGCCTCCCCTTCTTGAGATGGGGATCCGGTCTCTAGGTTGACAAGACTTAGGTCGACAATGTCTAGGTCGACCACTATTGGTCGACAGTAAGTAGGTCGACATGGTTTCTAGGTCGACAGGGACTCTATGTCGACATGACAAAAGGTCAACATGAGTTTTTACTTTACGATCCACGTGGACTACCAGGGAACGGTAACCTGTGCCGAGCGCAGCAAGCGAAGCGAGCCATGCGAGGGGACACGGTGCACTAATTGGGGTTACCGGTCACTCTACAAAGAAAACGACACAAAAAATAAATAAAAAATACTCATGTAAACCTTTTTTCGTGTCGACATAATACATGTCGGCATAGAGTCCCTGTCGACCTAGAACCCATGCCGACCTACTTACTGTCGGCCAGTAGACCCTGTCGACCTAAGTCTATCTAACATTCCACACCCCTTGAGATGTGCTATGCAGACAAGATGCACTTCGGTATATTTAGATGCAGTGCTGGTCAGATTTATTTCTGGCATGTAAATGCGAATACTGTATGTGCATACATTAACTTTCCCTTTCTATGACAATTAAAGTCAATTTATATGACATATTTTGGGGTGTTTGAAACACTTTGTAATCTGCGAAAATACAATATATTAATTGATTTGTTCTGCTTAGTAAAATGACTGCAATCAGAACATTGCCGCTGGGTACATAAAAATGAAATTAGCTTATTTTGAATTTACTTTTCCATTAGAATGTATGTCACTTGGCCTCATCCCATGTGCTAAGTCATGACATTGTGAAGCAACTACCCATTTCGGTTAGTCAGCACCTATCTCAAAGAAACACAGACTAAACTACAAAGATGCTTTCACAGCTTGTCAGCGAAAAGACACTGACCATGGTTGCATAAATATTTTATGTTGTTCAATCTAGGACTTTAACTTCAGCATGAAAACCCTGAACCCTACAAATGCGATCCTGTATTATTTTGGAACTCTAAGTGGTCCCACGCAAGTCATCAGCAAAACTCACATCACATGAATTAATGATTACTGTCAATTTTGTCAAATATTCAAAATTACCAGCTGAACATATTCCAAAAATTTGATAACGGATCCAAAATAAAATAAATAATGACCCACATACAGTACATAAAAAATGACCACTGTCATTTACTTTAATAAAATATGGCACAACTAATTCTACCTTATTTTAGAAACTGTCAGTTTAATATCTGGACCAACAATCCCTTAGGGAATACTATACAGAATGTACCTGTGTCAAGACGAAGTCATTTACATCAGTGGACACAGCAGGTTTTCTCTAATGAAAGTGCCTAGTTACACTGTACTGTGTGTGCAGTGCGATTGCGTCAGGCAACTCTGGTTGGTCTATGTGGGATGCCCTGAAGAAAATAGCGACCCACTAAACACACACATTTATATTTTTTTATCAAAAAACTCCATGAAACCCATACTTTACCCATACTTAACAACTTAAGCCGGGTACACACAAGAACGATCTCGGGCCGATACAGTATGTAATTTTCAGCTGAATGGGAACAATCAACCTGATTGTTTAGTGTGTATTCCCAATATATGCGCCTCCGCCATAGTTAGCGATGTCTTCTGGTCGGCCCTGCTGCAGGGTCAGTCAGAAGACATCGCTAGTGATGCCATGCAGCCAAAAGTGGAGCAAAGGGGAGGAGCCCCCTCTTCTCCTCCAGCTGGGCCACCTCCTGCAGCCTCTTTCCCCTGGGTAGAACACTGCCTTGGTGGTGGCGCCCCCTTCTGCCATGGCGCCCATGGTACATGTCCCACTCGCACCCCTCTTGTTACATCACTGCTTGTCTGAACTTCATATTGTGCCACACTACAGTCCCCCACTTCATATTGTGCCACATGACAGTCCCCCACTTCATATTGTGCCACATTACAGTGCCCCAGTTCATATTATGTAACATTTTAGAGACGAGCGGGTCCGGTTCTCCGAGAACTGGACCCACCCGAACTTCACGATCCGAGTCTGGCTCTGGGTTTCTCAACAGACTTGGATCCCAAAACGAGGCAAATATTAATCATCCCGATTCTCGCAGGTTTTGGATTCTATAAAGGTCCCCGGTGATCGACGACATCTTCACTCCAGCTGTGGAGAGTGTAATGGACGAATGTGTTCAACTTAGTACTGTGTTGTCTGGCATGGGGCGGGTGCTCTGTCTGCTGTATCAGTCCAGGGGTGCTCTGTCTGCTGTATCAGTCCAGGGGTGCTCTGTCTGCTGTATCAGTCATGGGGTGTTCTGTCTGCTGTATCAGTCCAGGGGTGCTCTGTCTGTTGTATCAGTCCAGGGGTGATCTGTCTGCTGTATCAGTCCAGGGGTGCTCTGTCTGCTGTATCAGTCCAGGGGTGCTCTGTCTGCTGTATCAGTCCAGGGGTGCTCTGTCTGCTGTATCAGTCCAGGGGTGCTCTGTCTGCTGTATCAGTCCAGGGGTGCCCTGTCAGCCATATCAGTCCAGGGGTGCTCTGTCTGCTGTATCAGTACTGGGGTACTGTGTCTGTTGTATCAGTCCAGGGGTGCTCTGTCTGCTGTATCAGTCCAGGGGTGCCCTGTCTGCTGTATCAGTCCAGGGGTGCTCTGTCTGCTGTATCAGTCCTGGGGTACTATGTCTGTTGTATCAGTCATGGGGTGCCCTGTCTGCCATATCAGTCCAGGGGTGCCCTGTCTGCTGTATCAGTCCTGTGGTACTGTGTCTGTTGTATCAGTCCTGGGGTACTGTGTCTGCCATATCAGTCCAGGGGTGCTCTGTCTGCTGTATCAGTCCTGGGGTACTGTGTCTGTTGTATCAGTCCAGGGGTGCTCTGTCTGCTGTATCAGTCCAGGGGTGCCCTGTCTGGTGTATCAGTCCAGGAGTGCTCTGTCTGCTGTATCATTCCTGGGGTACTGTGTCTGCTGTATCAGTCATGGGGTGCCCTGTCTGCTGTATCAGTCCAGGGGTGCCCTGTCTGCTGTATCAGTCCTGGGGTACTGTGTCTGTTGTATCAGTCCAGGGGTGCTCTGTCTGCTGTATCAGTCCAGGGGTGCTCTGTCTGCTGTATCAGTCCAGGGGTGTTCTGTCTGCTGTATCAGTCCAGGGGTGCCCTGTCTGCTGTATCAGTCCAGGGGTGCCCTGTCTGCTGTATCAGTCCAGGAGTGCTCTGTCTGCTGTATCAGTCCAGGGGTGCTCTGTCTGCTGTATTAGTCCAAATGGGATACTCTGTCTGCTGTATCAGTCCAGGGGTGCCCTGTCTGCTGTATCAGTCCAGGGGTGCTCTGTCTGCTGTATCAGTCCAGGGGTGCTCTGTCTGCTGTATCAGTCCTGGGGTACTGTGTCTGCTGTATCAGTCATGGGGTGCCCTGTCTGCCATATCAGTCCAGGGGTGCCCTGTCTGCTGTATCAGTCCTGGGGTACTGTGTCTGTTGTATCAGTCCTGGGGTACTGTGTCTGCCATATCAGTCCAGGGGTGCTCTGTCTGCCGTATCAGTCCTGGGGTACTGTGTCTGTTGTATCAGTCCAGGGGTGCTCTGTCTGCTGTATCAGTCCAGGGGTGCCCTGTCTGCTTTATCAGTCCAGGGGTGCTCTGTCTGCTGTATCAGTCCTGGGGTACTGTGTCTGCTGTATCAGTCATGGGGTGCCCTGTCTGCCATATCAGTCCAGGGGTGCCCTGTCTGCTGTATCAGTCCTGGGGTACTGTGTCTGTTGTATCAGTCCAGGGGTGCGCTGTCTGCTGTATCAGTCCAGGGGTGCTCTGTCTGCTGTATCAGTCCAGGGGTGTTCTGTCTGCTGTATCAGTCCAGGGGTGCCCTGTCTGCTGTATCAGTCCAGGGGTGCCCTGTCTGCTGTATCAGTCCAGGTGTGCTCTGTCTGCTGTATCAGTCCAGGGGTGCTAAGTCTGCTGTATTAGTCCAAATGGGATACTCTGTCTGCTGTATTAGTCCAGGAGTGCTTTGTCTGCTGTCTCAGTCCAGGGGTGCACTGTCTGCTGTATCAGTCCAGGGGTGCACTGTCTGCTGTATCAGTCCAGGGGTGCCCTGTCTACTGTATCAGTCCAGGGGTGCTCTGTCTGCTGTATCAGTCCAGGGGTGCTTTGTCTGCTGTCTCAGTCCAGGGGTGCACTGTCTGCTGTATCAGTCCAGGGGTGCTCTGTCTGCTGTATCAGTCCAGGGGTGCTTTGTCTGCTGTCTCAGTCCAGGGGTGCACTGTCTGCTGTATCAGTCCAGGGGTGTCCTGTCTACTGTATCAGTCCAGGGGTGCTCTGTCTGCTGTATCAGTCCAGGGGTGCTCTGTCTGCCGTATCTGAAAAGGGTGACCTGTCTGTCCATCCAGGGACTCCACCCCAGTTTAAATATAAATAATAAAATCTAAAAAAAAAAAAAGCTTAAAATATTATAATAATAATAATAATTATTATTATATATATATATATATATATATATATATATATTTTATTTGTTATGTTTTGTTTGTGCAGTACCCCAGTGTACTATACAATTTTTATTTTATTTTCATAAGTACTGTGACACTGCAGTATATTAATATTTCATACTCATACACGATGAAGGTCAACCACAGTGTTTGATTACTATTTTTGACGTACACACGTATTGTGTGGTGCTGTGGATGAAGGTGATACCACAATAATATATTTTATTTCTTATTCATACACATATTGTGCGACACTGTTGGTGAATGTCAACCGCAGTGTTCGATCACTATTTTTGACACATACACGTATTGTGTGACGCTGTGGGTGAAGGTGGCACCACAATAATATATTTTATTTCCTACTCTTACACATATTGTGCAAAATTAAACTGCAGTGTTTAATTACTATTCCTAGTGGGTGGGAGGGCCCAAGGACAATTCCATCTTGCACCTCTTTTCTTTGCATTATGTGCTGTTTGGAGTATTGCTGACATTACTTGTGTAGACGACAAAACATTTATAAAGTTTATTAAACTGCCACCCTGTCTGCAGTGCTGTTCTGTTTCCTAGATATGCCACGTTGGAAGTTTAAGGGCCACATGTTTGTGCCGCCCACTGCTGTCGCTTAGCTTAAGTGAGAGAGGGTGGCCTGCTGCGTCTCTGCTAAACCAACCCCAATATCTCCCCTACAAAATCATACTTGGAGACAAGATCTGGGATTGAATCATTGGCCACAGTTTTATTAAACATTACCTTATTTACATTTTACATTTTGCAGGGTAGGGACAGAGAACGGTGGGCAATGCTCATCATTGATTTATGATGGGGCGTGCCACATACCAGACACCATAGGCCCTCAGCAATGCCCCCACTATGGAGCCATGCCCATCATTGATTTATGACGGGGTGTGCCACCTGCCCACGCCTTAGGCTCTCAGCAACGCCCCCGCTATGGAGCCAGCTCCCACAGATCACTCTGGCCTGGTGCGCAGCCGACAGCCCGCCGACGACAGCTGGAGCATGGTGAGCGGCACCTCGCCGATGGTGAATCTGCAACCTCAGCTGGCTCCCCTTCTCCACCTGCCTTGCGCACCGATTCTTCCCACCCGGCCTTCCTGGTACATATATCTCCGTACCACCAGTGGCGGAACTAGCGAGCGGTGGGCCCAGGTGCGACAAAATGCTTTGGGCCCCCCCTCACCATCCCATCCAAGTCCACCCCCTCACCCCTGGAGAGGATCTGGTGAGGGGGACCTGCTCAGGGCCAGAGAAATGGATACCTAGCAACAGTGCCGTAACTAGACATTTTAGCACTGTGTGCAAGAAACATCATGGAAAGGAAAGGAAAGGCTCCCTCCTTCTCCCCCGTACCGCTGCTCCTCTCTGTTCGGGCGGCTGCGGGCAGCGGTTGCCCGCAGCACACAGCGGCATGTAATGAGTCAGTTTGACTCATTACATGCTTCGGGCCCCAGTGCAACGCACTGGTTGCACTGGCGGTAGTTCCGCCTCTGCGTACCACCTGTGACAAAAGACAAAATGCATAAACATTACACAACCTCTTTCCAACCCGGTTACCCAAAATGACTGTATCTCCACAAACCTCGTTACCTTGACCACCAATGCATCCATAAACGTCCCATTTTCTCTCAATGCTTTTTTTTTATTTTATTTTTAATTTAACACAAAATGCTGACAGGCATAAAGCAGAAAATATACATTCACAAAAGGGGTGGGTGGGTGGGATCTGTGTCCAGCTCCATACGTGGAATGCAGCCTCCCCCTCTGCCTCAGCCTTTTAACCCCATCACGGCTCTCTCTTCCCCCTGCTAGCCTACTGGCTGCCCTGCTCCCCCAGGTGTGAAAGGGAGGACGGGCATACCTGCCCCCATCCCCCCCCTTCCCCCGTTTGTCCCGCGGCCGCGTGTGCCACCCCTCGCCACTATATCGCTGCTGCGCTGTTTTGGCGCCTGTGCTCCATTAAGGGAGAGAGGGTGGCCTGCTGCGTCCCTGCTAAACCAACCCCAATATCTCCCCTACCGAAATCATACTCGGAGACAAGATATGGGATTGAATCATTGGCCACAGTTTTAGTAAATATTACCTTATTTACATTTTACATTTTGCAGGGTACGGGCAGAGACCAGTGGGCAAGGCACAAAACCCTATCAATGCCCATCATTGATTTAGGATGGGGCGTGCCACATACCAAACTCCGTAGGCCCTCAGCAACACCCCCACTGTGGAGCTATGCCCATCATTGATTTATGATGGGGCGTGCCACCTACCTACACCGTAGGCCCTCAGCAACACCCCAGCTATGGAGCCAGCGCCCACAGATCACTCTGGCCTGGTGCGCAGCCGATGGCCCGCCGCAGATAGCTGGAGCCTGGCGTGCGACACCTCGCCGACAGTGAATCTGCAACCTCAGCTGGCTCCCCTCTTCCACCTGCCTTGCGCACCGCTTCTTCCCGCCACTGAGGTTCTCGGGCCTGCCCGGGTTTCGAAAGCCCTCCACCCTGCAATCCGCCCTTCCCTTGACTTCCCATGCCTCTTGCAATGCGTTGTTGAAACAAGTCATTGCCAAGGTCAGACGGTTGCCCCCCGTCTGCCCTGTACATTCCCTTGACCTTCTGACTGATGACCTTTCCTCCCAGTGCCCTCACGCACTTACTCACTGCCACATCAACCTTTTTCTGGTCCTCTCTATGGCTGCCCCCTTTCGTGCACCATGCCAGGTAAGCCTGGGGATGATGCTAGACCACACAATGTTAGCTGCCTGCCAACGCCCCTTGGCCCATGTCAGGTCAGTGCCAACCCTTTTAGCATATCAAGGGACTTCGTGTCCCCCAAATTGTAACCTCCCAAATGAATGACTATTATGTCGGGGCTGCCTGCTGTTCGCTTGCCCCACAGCAACGCCTCCCTGAGGCCGTGCCACCTCATCCCCCTCCACCTGAACGAAAAACACTCGTCCAACGCTACTTGCCAGCCCCAACTGCCTACCGTAGGTCCTGGTGGCGTCCCTCTTTTCCGCCCAGTGAACGTAAGAGTGGCTGACTATCCAAATGCGCTTTGGCTCTTTGTTCCCTGCGGAAGGGGGGGGGAGATTTAATTAGATGTTAGATCGCTGGTAACTGGCCTGACATAAACCTTATAGCGATCTGACTTCCACCTGCCCAGGGCTCTGATCTCATTGCCTGCGCAGTCCTTGCTAGCCGCCGCTGTGGCAGCGCCAATTCTGAATGAATGAGTGCTAAATCTCTCTGTCAGCCACCCGCTGGCCTCAGCCTTTTAACCCCCTCCTGTCTCTCTCTTCCCCCTGCTAGCCTACTGGCTGCCCTGCTCCCCCAGGTGTGAAAGGACGGGTATACCTGCCCCCCCCCCCCGTCACCCCCCATCCCCCATTTGGCCCACGGCTGCGTGTGCCACCCCTCCCCCTTATATCGCTGCAACGCCATTTTGGCGCCTGTGCTCCCTTAGTCATCCAGCTACCTCGTGCAACCTTTTGTCCTAAACTAGATGAAAACAATATGGTGAGCTGTGAGGTGATCAAAATTTACTGGAAATGAGTGGAAATGAATGTTATTGAGGTTAATAATACTGCAGGAACAAAAACACCCCCAAATGCTGTAATTTTAGCTGTTTTTATGATTTAAAAAAAGAAATACAGATCCAAAGCATGAATGAGATACAGATCCAAAACAAGAACCCAAAACCCCGAGATTTGGGCCGGCGCACATCCCTAATTATAATGCCCTCCAGTTCATTTTATAGCACATTATAAAGAGCAGATCCAGCGGTGTAACTAGTTATACTGTAGACCCCAAGGCAAAAGTTTGTAAGGGCCCCTATTATTATTATTATCATCAGTCATTTCTATAACGTACACATATTCCGCAGCGCTTTACAGAGAATATCTGCTCATTCACATCAGTCCCTGCCCCAGTGGAGCTTACAATCTAGATTCCCTATCTCATATACACGCACACACACTCATGCTAGGGTTAATTTTGTTGGGAGCCAATTGTCCTACCAGTATATTTTTGAATTGTGGGAAGAAACCGGAGTACCTGGAGGAAACCTACGCAAGTACGGGGAGAATATACAAACTCCACACAGTTAGGACCATGATGAGAAACAAACCCATGACCTCAGTGCTGTGGGACAGTAATGCTAACCACTACAGTATCTGTGCTGCCCAATGTACCACCCAATGGTGAAAACTGGATATAACAAATATAACTGTGACAGCAGCTGCGCTCCCTGCTCCTATGGTAGCTACGCCCTTGGAAGGTTGGAACCAGAAATATTATAGGGGGTGGATTATCATGATAGGAAGAAGAAGAGGAAAGTATGAGGTTATTTGTAAATACAGTAGGAATACGTATAATTGCAATTTATGCAAATAAAAAAAATATAAATGAATAGTGTTACAGGCATTAAATTATAGTGGAAGTTAATAATAAATAAGCGGGATGTAATTGTGTGATCGGCGGGTAGGAGAACGCCGGGCACAACACCTCCCCTACATCCCACCCCCTGGGAATCCCAACAGTCGGCATGCCGGCTAGCAGGGACTATTCCCACTCGTGTCCATGACACCCATAGATTGGGAACAGAACCTGTGGCGACCGCAGGTTGCCACCGAGCCCACAAGGGGCTTGGTCTGCACTTTTCTGAGGTCAAAAATAGGATACAAATACAGTATGTGTCACCAGTCATGTCAGAGGTGAAATGTGCGCTGATAATGACATTGGGCCTGATTAAGAGAGGGACGCAATGTTAATGTTGTATGCGCATGCGCTAAAGTCGCACTGCACATGTGCCATCTTCTGATGTCGGTCACAGTGAGGATTTATTGGCAAAGTGTTTGGCAGTCAGGGAGCATTTGTGGGAGGTAATGAGGGAGTAATGATGACTCTTTGCAGGTGTGACACGCTGTTTCAGGGGCGTGTCATAGCTTGCGACTGCGATCCCATACGGAGTAATCATGGTTCCAGCGTCTTACTTCCGATGGCCATGCTGCACAACCATAGGGGTCTATTATCATCCAATGTGTGTCCGATGGTTGTGTCTTCGTACACAAGTGGCAAATCATAGATGGCCCCAGGGGTTCTTTCAATACAAATCCCGGGAGCTGCGACATTTGCATACGTTTGCATAGCAACTGCATCCGGAATCTTAGCTGCAAAGGCATTTGCGCCCATCTCTGAATCAGCACCATTGTACATCAGGAATCTAGGCTACATTGCACAATTTGCCCCAAACTGCCTTTGCTCTGCATAGCGGATTATTTGCACTTCCAATATACTGTCAGGGGGTGAGTGCGTCACTGCAACAAGCTAAGGTGGTCATTCCGAGTTGATCGCTAGCTGCATTTGTTCGCAGCGCAGCGATCAGGCTAAAAAACGGCAGTTCTGTGCATGCGTATGCGGCGCAATGCGCACGCGGGTCGTACGGGCACAACGAACGATGTAGATTGCACAGGGTCTAGCGAAGCATTTCAGTCACACTGGTGGCCGCAGAGTGATTGACATGAAGTGGGCGTTTCTGGGTGTCAACTGACCGTTTTCAGGGAGTGTTCGGAAAAACGCAAGCGTGCCAGGAAAAACGCAGGCATGGCTGGGCGGGTTTGTGTCAAAACAGGAACTGAACAGTCTGAAGTGATCGCTGAGTAGGTTTTTAGCTACTCTGAAACTGCACAAAAAAACTTTGCAGCCGCTCTGCGATACATTTGTTCGCACTTCTGCTAAGCTAAAATACACTCCCAGTGGGCGGCGGCATAGCGTTTGCACGGCTGCTACAAACTGCTAGCGAGCGATCAACTCGGAATGAAAGCCTAAGCCTCTAATAGTAACACCATCAAACATTTCTGTAGTTGACTGACACACTGTCATTCAGAGAACAAAGCAACAAAACAAATGTGTATACCGTAGTTTATGATAATCGGTTCATCTGAGAATAGCAAAAAAAGATAGTAAAATGGACGCATATTTTACATGATGCATCATAATACAAGGAGGTACAAATGTCACAATATTAACATTAATTAGTTTCCTGTATTGTTGTCCTTTTCTCAGACTGACAGCAAGTCATGTGAAAGAATGATGGTCTCTGATTCATAAGGTATGACTTGCACTACAGCATGTCAGCGCTAAAGAAAGTGACAGCGCTTCATTTGTAATCATTGGCGTGTTATACAATTGCATTTATTTTCCCAGTGAAATATGGTAGTATGTCAGACACTGTAAATTATATATCTGGGGATCCACCTCAAAACATCTCTGAAGAGAATTATGAACCATAAAATATAAAAAAAGAAAACAAGAACTTTCCTTATAAATAGTTTATATATCAAAGCATTTAAAAAAATATATATTGTTGTTGTTATTATTATTATTATTATTATTATTATTAGGCACGTAGCCCATAAATATGCTACATTATAGATTAGACCAGTGGTTCTCAAACTGTGTGCCTAGGCACACTGGGGTGCCTCCAGTGCCGTTTTTAGGGCTGGGCCAGCCGTGAAATCGTACGGGGCACCGGCCCGCGGCTGCTGTGTGCAGTGGCGGAACTAGCGAGCGGTGGGCCCAGGTGCGACAAAATGCTTTGGGCCCCCCATCCCATCCAAGTTCACCCCCTCACCCCTGGAGAGGATCTGGTGAGGGGGACCTGCTCAGGGCCAGAGAAATGGATACCTAGCAACAGTGCCGTAACTAGACATTTTAGCACTGTGTGCAAGAAACGGCATCGGAGCCCCACCCCTGCATGAAAACAGGGGCAGTGCGCGCAAAAATACATAGTGGCGTGGCTTCGTGGGGAAGGGGTGTGGCCACAAAATAATACCAATTCATAAAACGGTGCACAGTAGTCTCCATTATTCAAATTACGCCGCACAGTAGCACCACTACACCAGGTAGAGACTCTTTTACACCTTACGGCGGACAGATTCCTCTTTTTACACATTACGGCAGACAGCGTCCCCTTTTTACACATTTACGGCAGACAGCGTCCCCCTTTTTACACATAACGGCAGACAGCGTGCCCTTTTTACACATAGAGGCAGACAGCGTGCCATTTTTACACAACGGCAGACAGCGTGCCATTTTTACACATAACGGCAGACAGCGCCCCCATTTTACACATTACGGCAGACAGCGTGCCCTTGTTACACATTACGGCAGACAGCGTGCCCTTGTTACACATTACGGCAGACAGCATCCCCCTTTTTACACATTGCGGCAAGCAGATTCCCCCTTTTTACACATTGCGGCAAGCAGATTCCCCCTTTTTACACATTGCGGCATTCAGATTCCCCCTTTTTACACATTGCGGCAGGCAGATTCCCCCTTTTTACACATTGCGGCAAGCAGATTCCCCCTTTTTACACATTGCGGCAAGCAGATTCCCCCTTTTTACACATTGCGGCATGCAGATTCCCCCTTTTTACACATTGCGGCAGATTCCCCCTTTTTACACATTGTGGCAGACAGTCCCCCTTTTTGTAGAAAGAAAGAAAGAAAGATAAGAAAGAAAAGAAAGAAAGAAAGAAAGAAAGAATTATACTTACCCTCTCCGCTGGCTCAGGCTCCTCGGTGCAGCTTCTGGTCACTCACGATTCCCGGGCAGGAGAGAAGGAGGAGGAGGGAGGTGGAGGAGGGAGCCGCAGCAGCGCTGTGTTATTGGTGGAGGCGCTGCTGCTGCTGCCCCTCTGCTTCACTATAGGCTGTTCTCGGAAGACAGCCTATAGTGAAGCAGAGGGCCAGCAGCAGTAGCGCCTCAACCAGTAACAAAGCACTGCTGTGACTCCTTCCTCCACCTCCCTCCTCCTGCTTCTCCCACGTACCGCTGCTCCTCTCCTCTCCTGTCCGGGCGGCTGTGTGCTGCGGACAGCGGTTGCCCGCAGCACACAGCGGCATGTAATGAGTCAGTTTGATTCATTACATGCTTTGGGCCCCTGGACAGAGGTGGGCACCAGTGCAACGCACTGGTTGCACTGGCGGTAGCTCCACCTCTGGCTGTGTGCAGTGTTCTATGCTGTCTGGCTGGCAGAATACTGTGCAAAAGTCCTTCCCAAAATGGACGCCGTCTGAGATAGGAAAGTTTCATACCCTCCAACTGTACCTTTATCTGTGGACACGCCCCTTTTGTAATTTGTACCGATTTTTATGTGTAAAATGTTGGAGGATATGCAGTTTTGATGGATACTAGAGGAGGCAGCAGCCATTTTGGCTTTACTGTGTGGGATATACTTTGGTGCAAGGGGCATTACTGTGTGGGTCATAACAAGGGGCGTTACTGTGTGGGGCATACTTTAGTACAAAGGGCATTACATCATTTGGTACTAGTGGAATTACTGTTTGGAGTATAATATGGTTGAGGTAGTATTTTCCTGTAAGACCACACCCATTTTAACAAGGCCACAACCCTTTTTCTGGGGCGCGCATGACTATGGTTGGGGGTGGGGTGGGGGGTGTTGGGGTTGAAAGTATTTTTTTGTGTTCACACTGAGAGCCATATTGGCTAGAAACAGCCCTGGGTGCCTCCGGGACTTACAGGCTTGGTGGTCCAGGACCAATTTAAATTATTTATGGTCCATGTAACAGATAAAACCAGTGTTTGTGGCTGCCTTCTAATCATAAAATATGTGGACAAACAGAAGTGAATCCGGACCTTCACCACACAACTGAACCTAAGGATGACATTTAAATACAGTTCACTTAATTTAATAGAAAATAATTCTGATACCCTAGGGCGCCGTGATTCAAAAAAGTTTGGGAACCACTGGTTTAGACAGCGTTTAGCACTTGCGTGTATGCCCCCCCCCCCCAAAAAAAAGAGGCCTCAAACACACAAGGAGCCAGGCATAATAAACAAATAGATCATCAACAAATATCCTATTATACTGTAAATTATGAATGTGATACTGTATCTTTATAGCAGTTTTAATAGGGGTGTGTATATCACTAATTAACAAAACATACTAAAATAGAATACTGTGATACTGCATGTAACTTGTGAAAATGACAATAAACTCATAAATAAATGTGACACGCTTTATAGATACACAGGAAATTTAATACAAATTACTCAAACCAGGTGTCATACAGTCCATACAATATCACACATAACAATAAAAAAATTATCTGAACATATATAGAACATTTTTTTTTATTAAACTCCCTTACCCCCCTCTCAAAAACAAACAAACGTTTTCTTGCCAATAAAGTGTGACAGATATTCTCCTGGAGAGTTGAATTTACCTCCTTCTGCACCATGATGCTCATTCAGGTGCGGTTGATCTTGCTGCTGCTGTTGCTATCTTTTGCTGTATTGCAATTTCGATTATATGCTAATATGGGCAGGAGCTAACCTGAGCATAGGGACGCCCACTCCTATCGCATAATTTCACATCGGTAACATTGTCGCAAATTGGGTCATGTCGGATAGTCTTGAGTGCTTTTGAAGACACACAGGCTGCGTTGCTCTCCCGGGATGCAGAGAGCTCTCCAGTAGCAAGTAAAATCACAACTGCTAATTTATGCACACCCAGAAAATGGCATCTGAACGGCCATGACATGCCTGTGTTTTTCCAACCACTCCCCATACCTACCCCAAAATGCTGTCTTCCTGTCACTCACTTTGCGACTAATTCCTTGGTGCGACTGTAATCACAATTCACTTGCTACGCATGCACACTGTGACTCGGATGCATGTGTAGTAAGAAGACATCAACCGATGTGTGGACAATAGCCACTTTGTGACCACACCTGAATGAGCCTCCATCTGCAAATGTGGAGATGAGCAGTACAAGTACAGATGGTGATTATGATAGGATAATAGAAATTGAGGATGCTAGTGTGGAAGTGGAACAGTATGAGAGGGATATTTGTGTACTATCTGAAGCTACTGAGGATGATGAGGATGAGGTTGTTGATGATGCCGTTTGTGTAAGTCAGCCACCAGTAGCTGCAGTTCTTGCTTGTGATAAAATGAAAGCCAGTGTGATGCCTGGTTATAAAAAGCGATCTCTTGGGTGTGAGATAATTTTTACCAAAATCTTGACAAGGTTTATGAAAGCATTTCCTCCATTTGTGAGGCCAAAATTAGTAAAGGTAGGGACATTAACCATCTAGTCACCTCCTCTATATTTTGTCATTTGCAGTGAGTTCATGAAATTCATTTTACAAAATCATAATATTTTGTTGTACACCCTCATCATTAATTTCCTCATTTGTGATTGGAGGTAGTCTTTCCAAAATTTTATTTGTGGGTGTCCAAACAATCCAAGCACTTCAGCCATAAAAGTGGCAGTCCATCTCTGAAGTGTTTGGTTTGTTAATCTGTGCATGTGCTTCAGAAAAGTGGGTGGGAAGGCCCAAGGAAAATTCCATCTTGCACCACTTTTTTCATTCTTTTCATAATGGGCTGTATTTTGGGGGGGCATTGGGGACAGTCTCTGCATTACTAACATTTTTAACAATAAATGATGTGGTGCCTCACCCATGTTAATTTTAAAAAATCAATAAATAACCAACCAACCGATCATGTATTTTATGGTCTTTTTCCTCTGCAGAACAGCCTACAGCTCTTGATCTAGGCCATACACATGTTAATTTTAATTAATTCATCAATCAATCAATCAATCAATCAATCATTCTTGTATTCTTTCATGGCCTTTTATCTCCAGACTTGCTGCAAAGCAAAAGGTTGATTTAGTCCACACCTTCATTTTTTTTTTCAATAATCAGTCATTCTTGTATTCTTTTATGCCCTTTTCTCTCCTGACTTGCTGCAGAGCAGAATATCGATATAGTGCATGTTTCAATTTAAAACATTTTTTATAATCAATCAATCAATCATACTTTTTAACTGGCTTCTACTATATACTTCACCTCCATTTGCCTGTACTTCCCTTGGGTCTCTGAGCTAGTTCTTGAGTAATGAAAACATTCTTGGTTACTTTCTGTGGGGTCATATAGTTTATTCAACTGCCATCCTGTCTGTCACTGCCACTCTGTTTCCTAGATGTGCCATGTTTGAAGTAGAACTGCCACATGTTTGTGCAGCCCACTGCTGTCACCAAGCTTAGTAGGCTGCTAGCCCGGTGCAATCTTTAGGCCTAAACTTGATGAAAACAATATTGTGAGTTCTGAGGTTGTCAAAATTGACTGGAAATTAATGTTATTGTGGCTAATAATACTGTAGGAACAAAAAAGGCCCAAATTGTGTGATTTTGGCTGTTTTTATCTCTTTTAAAAAAATACAAATACAAAACATGTGAGCGCGGTTTTGGCAATACCAAAACGAAAATATAAAGTTAATATAGGTCCAAAACCAAAACATGGGGATTGGTGCACATCTCTAATTATAACACCCTTAAATTCATTTTATACCACATTACAATGAGCAGGTCCAGGGGCATAATTAGATATATAATAGGCTTCTAGGTAAAAGTTTGTAAGGGCCCCTATGTACCACCCAATAGTGAAAAAATAAGATTTTACTTACCGGTAAATCTATTTCTCGTAGTCCGTAGAGGATGCTGGGACTCCGTAAGGACCATGGGGAATAGACGGGCTCCGCAGGAGATAGGGCACTTTAAGAAAGCTTTGGACTCTGGGTGTGCACTGGCTCCTCCCTTTATGCCCCTCCTCCAGATCTCAGTTAGGGAAACTGTGCCCAGAGGAGATGGACAGTACGAGGAAGGATTTTTGTAAATCTAAGGGCGAGATCCATACCAGCCACACCAATCACACCGTATAACTTGTGATAAACTTACCCAGTTAACAGTATGAACAACAACATAGCCACGGTTCAACCGAAAAACTATAACATAACCCTTATGTAAGCAATAACTATATACAAGTCTTGCAGAAGAAGTCCGCACTTGGGACGGGCGCCCAGCATCCTCTACGGACTATGAGAAATAGATTTACCCATAGGCGTGCGCAGCACATTTTATTATGGGGTGCACCGTTGGAGGGGCGTATCTAGCACCACCTTTTGGGTGTGTCTAGCACCATCTATTGACGGTCAACGCAATATAAAATATCCACGCTTGTACCAATCCTAATATAGCAGATACATTGTCAGATGTTGTGGTGTGCACCAAACAAACACCCCTGATGGCACTCACTGCAATTACACTGCTCCTCCTCAGCCTGGTCTGGCTCCCCCTCTCTTTCCCCTGCAAGCTGCAGCAGCTTACTTACAAGTCAGTCACTCACTGACACTGACAGTCGCAGACTAGTACTGCTGCTGCTGGAAAAACGAGTGACGTGTCAATGCTGCTGCCAGCCGCCTGCCAGTATTGAATTTGTCTTCCTAGGAGGAACGCTGGCTGCATGCTGATCCTCATCAGTGGCTGGCGTTGGCATAGCATAGAAGGAGGTAGGTGGGCATGTGGTGGGTGTGACAGGTGGGCATGCGAGCAGCATGATGTAATCACATCACATTGCGCAGTTTTTGTACATGGAGATGGAGCCGGGAGTTTGAAAGCCGGTGGCAGTGGCACCCTTGATTAACCCAGGCGTCCGGTCAGTAATGCAGTCCTGCCAGGGTGCAACGCAGAGGGGACAGTAATCAGCCTGCTCAGTGATCGCTGCATCAGGCATGTGAGATCGGGGTGCCCGACATTAGGGGGTGCCTGTGCGCACCAAGCACCCCCCCTGCGCACACCTATGGATTTACCGGTAAGTAAAATCTCATTTTCTCTAACGTCCTTGAGGATGCTGGGACTCCGTAAGGACCATGGGGATTATACCAAAGCTCCCAAACGGGTGGGAGAGTGCGGATGACTCTGCAGCACCGATTGAGCAAACAGGAGGTCCTCCTCAGCCAGGGTATCAAACCTATAGAACTTTGCAAAGGTGTTTGTCCCCGACCAAGTAGCTGCTCGGCACAACTGTAATGCCGAGACCCCTCGGGCAGCCGCCCAAGAAGAGCCCACTTTCCTAGTGGAGTTGGCCTTAACCGATTTCGGTAACGGCAATCCTGCCGTAGAATGCGCCTGCTGTGTTACAGATCCAGCGAGCAATAGTCTGCTTTGAAGCAGGAGCGCCAACCTTGTTGGCCGCATACAGAACGAACAAAGCTTCAGTCTTCCTGATTCCAGTCGTTCTGGTCACATAAATCTTCAAAGCCCTGACTACATCCAGGGACTCGGAATTCTCCAAGTCCCGTGTAGCCACAGGCACGACAATAGGTTGGTTCACATGAAAAGATGAGACCACTTTTGGCAGAAAGTTAGGGCGAGTCCTCAACTCTGCCCTATCCACGTGAAAAACCAAGTATGGGCTTTTATGTGATAAAGCCGCCAATTCGGAAACACGTCTTGCCGAAGCTAACGCCAACAACATGACCACTTTCCACATGAGGTATTTGAACTCCACAGTTTTGAGTGGTTCAAACCAAGGTGACTTGAGGAAACAGAACACCACGTTAAGATCCCAAGGCGCCACCGGAGGCACAAAGGAAGGCTGAATATACAGCACCCCCTTCACAAAGGTCTGTACTTCAGGAATAGAGACCAATTCTCTTTGAAAGAAAATGGATAAGGCCGAAATCTGGACCTTTATGGACCCTAATTTTAGGCCCAAAGTCACTCCTGTTTGAAGGAAGTGAAGTAGATGGCCCAAATGGAACTCCTCCGTAGGAGCAGCTCTGACCTCACACCAAGAAACATATTTCCGCCATACACAGTGATAATGTTTTAACGTCACGTCTTTCCTAGCCTTGATCAGGGTAGGAATGACTTCCTCCGGAATCCCTTTTTCCGCTAGGATCCGGCGTTCAACCGCCATGCCGTCAAACACAGCCGCGGTAAGTCTTGGAACAGACAGGGCCCCTGCCGCAGCAGGTCCTGCCTTAGAGGAAGAGGCCACGGATCCCCTGCTAGCAACTCTTGCAGCTCCGGATACCAAGTCCTCCGTGGCCAATACGGAACAATGAGTATTGTTCTGACCCTGCTTCTTCGTATTATTCTCAATACCTTGGGTATGAGAGGAAGAGGAGGAAACACATAGACCGATCTGAACACCCAAGGTGTCACCAGAGCGTCCTTCGCTACCGCCTGAGGGTCCCTTGACCTGGCGCAATACCGCTTTAGCTTTTTGTTGAGACGGGATGCCATCATGTCGATTTGAGGCAGTCCCCAACGATCCGTGATCTGTGCGAAGACTTCTTGATGAAGTCCCCACTCTCCCGGATGCAGGTCGTGCCTGCTGAGGAAGTCCGCCTCCCAGTTGTCCACCCCCGGGATGAACACCGCTGATAGCGCGCTTACATGGCCTTCTGCCCAGCGTAGAATCCTGGTCGCTTCTGCCATGGCCATTCTGCTCCTTGTTCCGCCTTGGCGGTTTATATGAGCCACTGCCGTGACATTGTCTGACTGAATCAGAACCGGTTTTCTCCGAAGCAATTCCTCCGCTTGACGCAGGGCGTTGTATATGGCCCTCAACTCCAGGACGTTGATATGGAGACAAGACTCTAGGCTTGACCAGAGACCTTGGAAATTTCTTCCCAGTGTCACTGCTACCCAGCCTCGCAGGCATGCGTCCGTGGTCACCAGGACCCAGTCCTGAATGCCGAACCTGCGACCTTCTAGTAGGTGAGCACTGTTCAGCCACCACAGGAGAGATACCCTGGTCCTGGGAGACAGGGTGATCCTTTGATGCATTTGTAAATGGGACCCGGACCACTTGTCCAAGAGGTCCCATTTAAAAGTCCTCGCATGGAACCTGCCAAAAGGGATGGCCTCGTAGGAAGCCACCATCTTCTCCAGGACCCGCGTGCAATGATGCACTGAAACCTTTTTTGGTTTTAATAGGTTCCTGACCATGGCTATGAGTTCCTGAACCTTTTCGATCGGAAGAAAAACCTTTTTCTGGTCTGTGTCTAGAATCAGCCCCAAAAAGGTCAGACTAGCTGGGACTTCGGTATATTGAGAATCCAGCCGTGTATCTGCAACGTCTTCATGGACAAAGACACGCTGTCCAGCAACCTCTCCCGAGATCTCGCCTTTATGAGGAGATCGTCCAAGTATGGGATAATTGTGACCCCCTGTCTGCGCAGGAGCACCATCATTTCCGCCATTACCTTGGTGAAAATTCTCGGGGCCGTGGAAAGCCCAAACGGCAACGTCTGAAATTGGTAGTGACAGTCCTGCACTGCAAATCTCAGGAACGCCTGATGCGAGGGGAATATCGGAACATGAAGGTAAGCATCCTTTATGTCCAGGGACACCATCCAATCCCCCCCTCCAGGCTGGCGATGACCGCCCTGAGTGATTCCATTTTGAACTTGAACCTCTTCAAGTACAGGTTCAGAGATTTCAGGTTTAAAATGGGTCTGACCGAACCGTCCGGTTTCGGGACCACAAACAGGGTTGAGTAATATCCCTCTCCTTGCTGGAGATGAGGAACTGTGACAATCACCTGTTGAATATACAATTTTTGGATTGCTACCAACACTAGCTCCCTCTCTGACGGGGAAACCGGCAGAGCCGATTTGAAAAATCGGCGAGGAGGCAAGTCTTCGAATTCCAGCCTGTATCCCTGAGAAACAATCTCTAATGCCCAGGGATCCACCTGCGAGTGAACCCAGACGTGGCTGAAAAACCGAAGACGAGCCCCCACCAGATCTGCCTCCCCTCGGGAAGCCCTAGCGTCATGCGGTGGACTTTGCAGACGCAGGGGAGGCTTCTGCTTTTGGGAACTAGCTGTGTGCAGCTTTTTTCCCCTGCCTTTCCCTCTGGCAACAAAGGATGATCCACATACCTTCTTGTTTTTATTGGAACGAAAGGACTGCA
This sequence comes from Pseudophryne corroboree, assembly GCF_028390025.1. Taxonomy (NCBI): domain Eukaryota; kingdom Metazoa; phylum Chordata; class Amphibia; order Anura; family Myobatrachidae; genus Pseudophryne; species Pseudophryne corroboree. The sequence goes on along the minus strand of NC_086444.1, from coordinate 1,093,286,765 downwards.
TTTGATAATGAGGTGCCTTTTTTGTATGCTGCGGGGGGACATAAGGTAAGAAAATTTGACTTACCAGCCGTAGCCGTAAAGACAAGATCCGAGAGGCCGTCTCCAAAGAACTCCACCCCTTTGTAAGGCAAGGACTCCATATGCCGATTTGAATCGGCATCTCCCGTCCACTGTCGGGTCCACAAGAGCCGCCTAGCAGAAATAGACATAGCATTTATTCTGGAGCTTAATAAACAAATGTCTCTCTGAGCATCCCTCATATACAAGGCAGCATCTCTGATATGCTCTATGGTCATTTGAATGGCGTCCCTATCTAAGGTGTCAATTTCCGTAGATAAGGAATCTGCCCATGCCGCAACCGCACTACAAACCCAGGCCGATGCCACAGCCGGTCGAGCAATAGTACCGGAATGATTGTAAATGTGCTTTAAGGTAATTTCCTGCCAGCGATCAGCAGGTTCCTTGAGGGAAGCCGTATCCTGAGAAGGCAGTGCCACCTTTTTGGACAAACGTGTCAGCGCCTTGTCAACTTTTGGCGAAGATTCCCAGCGTATCCTATCAGTTTGTGGAAAAGGATACGCCATGAGAATCCTTTTGGGAACTTGTGGTCTCCTATCCGGAGATTCCCAAGCCTTTTCGCACAAGTCACTTAATTCAAATGAGGATGGAAAAGTGACTTCAGGCTTTTTCCCTTTATACATTTGTACCCTCGTGTCAGGGACAGGGGGTTCCTCAGTAATATGCAAAACCTCTTTAATGGCAATAATCATGTACCGTATACCCTTAGCCACCTTCGGCTGTAATTTTGCATCTTCATAGTCGACACTAGAGTCAGTATCTGTGTCGATATCTGTGTCATCGATCTGGGATATGGTGCGCTTCTGAGACCCCGAAGGACCTGGCGCCCCAGGGACAGGCATGGACTGGCTACCTGACTGATCCCTAGCTTCTGCCTTGTCTAACCTTTTATGCAATAGATTGACATTTGCATTCAAGACATTCAGCATATCCACCCATTCCGGTGTCGGCGTTGCCGACAGCGACCTGACATTCAAGCACTCCCCCTCCACATTAAGCGAGCCTTCCTCGTCAAACATGTCGACACACGCGTACCAACACACTTCACACACACACACAGGGAACCCCTTTCCTGAAGACAGTATCCCTGTCAAGGCCCTTTGGAGAGACAGAGAGAGAGTATGCCAGCACACACCCCAGTGCAATAACCCTGGAGACCAACACAAAATGTTTTTCCCCAGCAGCGCTGTATAATATGTAAACCGCCAATTATGTGCCCCCCCCCCCCCCTTTTAAGCACCCTTTCACCGTGTGTAAGCAGGGGAGAGTCCGGGGAGCTTCCTCTCAGCAGTGCTGTGGAGAGAAAATGGCGCTGGTGAGTGCTGAGGGAGAAGCCCCGCCCCCTCGGCGGCGGGCTTCTGTCCCGCTCAAACTTAGCAAAATATGGTGGGGGCTCTTTTATATACATGTACAGAGCCCACCTGTACATGTATATAGTCTTTTTGCCATGCAGAGGTTTATATTGCTGACCAGGGCACCCCCCCCCCCCCCCTGCGCCCTGCACCCTTACAGTGACCGGAGTATGTGAGGTGTATGGGAGCAATGACGCACAGCTGCAGTGCTGTGCGTTACCTTAGTGAAGCTGAAGGCTTCTGCCGCCTGACGACTTCTGTCTTCTGTACTTCTAGCTCTGTGAGGAGAACGGCGGCGCGGCTCCGGGGGTGGACGCCAAGTAAGAACCTGCGTTCACCCCCTCTGGAGCTAATGGTGTCCAGTAGCCGAGGAAGCAGTGCCTATCTTTGACAAGAAGTAGAGATGAGCGGGTTCAGTTCCTCGGAATCCGA